>NC_045764.1:105253327-105556452 GCF_008692025.1 Phocoena sinus | reverse complement strand
GTTTTTCACCATTGAGAATGATGTTTGCTGTGGGTTTTTCATATATGGTCTTTATTATGTTGAGGTAGGTTCCCTCTATGCCCACTTTCTGGAGAGTTTTTGTCATAAATGGGTGTTGAATTTTGTCAAAAGCTTTTTCTGCATCTATTGAGATGATGATATGGTTTTTCTTCTTCAATTTGTTAATATTGTGTATCACATTGATTGATTTGCATATATTGAAGAATCCTTGCATCCCTGGGATAAATCCCACTTGATCATGGTGTATGATCCTTTTAATGTGTTTTTGGATTCTGTTTGCTAGGATTTTGTTGAGGATTTTTGCATCTATATTCATCAGTGGTATTGGTCTGTAATTTTCTTTTTTGTAGTATCTTTGTCTGGTTTTGGTATCAGGGTGATGGTGGCCTCATAGAATGAGTTTGGGTGTGTTCTTCCTCTGCAATTTTTTGGAACTGTTTGAGAAGGGTGGGTGTTATCCCTTCTCTAAATGTTTGATAGAATTCACCTGTGAAGCCATCTGGTCCTGGACTTTTGTTTGTTGGAAGATTTGTAATCACAGTTTCAATTTCATTACTTGTGATTGGTCTGTTCATATTTTCTGTTTTTTCCTGGTTCAGTCTTGGAAGGTTATACCTTTCTAAGAATTTGTCCATTTCTTCCAGGTTGTCCATTTTATTGGCATAGAGTTGCTGGTAGTAGTCTCTTAGGATGCTTTGTATTTCTGTGGTGTCTGTTGTCACTTCTCCTTTTTCATTTCTAACTTTATTGATTTGAGTCCTCTCCCTCTTTTTCTTGATGGGTCTGGCTAATGGTTTATCAATTATGTTTATCTTCTCAAAGAACCAGCTTTTACTTTTATTGATCTTTGCTAGTGTTTTCTTTGTTTCTATTTCATTTATTTCTGCTCTGATCTTAAGATTTCTTTCCTTATTCTAACTTTGGGTTTTGTTTGTTCTTCTTTCTCTAGTTCTTTTAGGTGTAAGGTTAGATTATTTATTTGAGATGTTTCTTGTTTCTTGATGTAGGCTTGTATAGCTATAAACTTCTCTCTTAGATCTGCTTTTGCTGCAACCCATAGGTTTTGGATTGTCGTGTATTCATTGTCATTTGTCTCTAGGTATTTTCTGATTTCCTCTTTGATTTCTTCGGTGATCTCTTGGTTATTTAGTAACGTAGTGCTTAGCCTCCATATGTTTGTGTTTTTTACATTTTTTCCCCTGTAGTTCATTTCTAATCTCATAGCGTGTGGTCAGAAAAGATGCTTGATATGATTTCAATTTTCTTAAATTTACTGAGGCTTGATTTGTGACCCAAGATGTAATCTATCCTGGAGAATGTTCCGTGCACACTTGAGAAGAAGGTGTAATCTGCTGTTTTTGGATGGAATATCCTATAAATATCAATTAAATCGATCTGGTCTATTGTGCTATTTAAAGCTTCTGTTTCCTTATTTATTTTCATTTTGGATGATCTGTCCATTGGTGTAAGTGAGGTGTTAAAGTCCCCCACTCTTAGTGTGTTACTGTCTTATTTCCTCTTTTATAGCTGTTGTTAGCAGTTGCCTTATGTATTGAGGTGCTCCTATGTTGGGTGCATATATATTTATAATTGTTATGTCTTCTTCTTGGATTGATCCCTTGATCATTATGTAGTGTCCTTCCTTGTCCCTTGTAACATTCTTTATTTTCAAGTCTATTTTATCTGATATGAATATTGCCACTCCAGTTTTCTTTTGATTTCCATTTGCATGGAATATCTTTTTCCATCCCCTTACTTTCAGTCTGTATGTGGCCCTAGGTCTGAAGTGGGTCTCTTGTAGACAGCACATCGATGGGTCTTGTTTTTGTATCCATTTAGCAAGCCTGTGTCATTTGGTTGGAGCATTTAAACCATTCACCTTTAAGGTAATTATCGATATGCATGTTCCTATGACCATTTTCTTAATTGCTTTGGGTTTGTTTTTGTAGGTCCTTTTCTCCTCTTGTGTTTCCCACTTAGAGAAGTTCCTTTAGCATGTGTTGTAGAGCTGGTTTGGTGGTGCTGAATTCTCTTAGCTTTTGCTTGTCTGTAAAGCTTTTGATTTCTCCATCGAATCTGAATGAGATCCTTGCCAGGTAGAGTAATCTTGGTTGTAGGTTCTTCTCTTTCATCACTTTAAGTATATCATGCCACTCCCTCTGGCTTTTAGAGTTTCTGCTGAGAAATCAGTTGTTAACCTTATGAGAGTTCCCTTGTATGTTAGTTGTCGTTTTTCCCTTGCTGCTTTCAATAATTTTTCTTTGTCTTTAATTTTGGCCAATTTGATTACTATGTGCCTCAGTGTGGTTTTCCTTGGGTTTATCCTGTATGGGACTTGCTGTGCTTCCTGGACTTTGGTGGCCATTTCCTTTCCCATGTTAAGGAAATTTTCGAATATAATCTCTTCAACTATTTTCTCAGGTCCTTTTTCTCTCTCTTCTCCTTCTGGGACCCCTATAATGTGAATGTTGTTGCATTTAATCTTGTCCCAGAAGTCTCTTAGGCTGTCTTCATTTCTTTTCTTTCTTTTTTCTTTATTCTGATCCACATCAGTGAATTCCACCATTCCGTCTTCCAGGTCACTTATCAATTCTTCTGCCTCAGTTATTCTGCTATTGATTCCTTCTAGTGTAGTTTTCATTTCAGTTATTGTATGTTCATCTCTGTTTGTTTGTTCTTTAATTCTTCTCAGTGTTTGTTAAACATTTCTTGCATCTTCTCGATCTTTGCCTCCATTCTTTTTCCGAGGTCCTGGATCATCTTCCCTATCATTATTCTGAATTCTTTTCTGGAAGGTTGCCTATCTCTCCTTCATTTTGTGTTTTTCTGGGGTTTCATCTTGTTCCTTCATCTGGTCCATAGCCCTCTTCCTTTTCATCTTGTCTATCTTTCTGTGAATGTGGTTTTTGGTCCACAGGCTGCAGGATTGTAATTCTTCTTGCTTCTGCTATCTGTCCTCTGGTAGATGAGGCTATCTCTAAATAAATACTTTTTAATTGACAAATATTCCTTTTGTTTCTAAGGAGTGGAGAGAAGCATAGAACAAATACTTATTGTACATCTAATATGTTGCAGGCATAGTGCTAGCACACTATGTATATTGTATAATTTAATCTTAATGAAAGCAGAGTGAAGGAGATATTCTTATTTCTCAGTTTTCAGGTGAGGAAGCAGAGACTTCTAGAAGTTAAATAATTTGGCCAGGATTACAATAATTTTCCACTGTCTGATATAATCTTTGAATCTAGATCTCTCTGAATTCAAAGCCCACATATTCCCAAATCTACCATACTACTTCCTTACTACACACAGTTACTGTAGTATATGCTGTGGTGCACTAGCCAGATGCCCCCTCCAGGAGTGAGGCACTTATTCTCCCAGGAGCTGGGGCTGTTGGTGGTTAACAGCATTAACTGTGCCCCTCTCTAGAACTTTCCCTCAGCTGAAGAGAGCAGCCTTACCTGAGAGGATGCACCCTTTCCAGGGGCAGTTACACATCCAGTGACTGGTCCATGTTGGGACTACTCTGACTGGCATCCCAAACTCCAGAGTGCTCAGCAGGGGTTAACTAAAGCTGGGGCTACATTACAGTTTAACCTTGCTTTCTACCCAATCCTGCTTTCTTCACTATGCTACCTCCTATGTTTATTTCAGGAGTTTCCTCTCAATAAACTTTTGCCATGTGCATCTCTGCTTCCCAAGAACTGACCTGCAACTTGTGTCACGTCTCAAGTTAGATGATTATCAGGAGAGCATGATATGTTCTTCTCCATTACTCATGGAGCAAAATAAAAATTCTTTCAAAAATACTTCCAATAAATACCATGAGTGCTAAAGCTTGCTCTAAGGTGTAACTACTACTGTATTTTCCTCCCTCCTTACTTCCAATTCCAAGCAAAAAACTTCTTGCCATGAACAGGACAGCATAGACTTTGTTGCCGTCTTCCCATAAAGTATTAATAACTCCCTTAAACTCATTCAAATTGTACAACTATTATGGTTGATATTATTTGTGAGCATTTTTTCCAGAAGGTTGAAGTATGATTTCTAGTCTAAAATCATTTGAGATTATCCAGAACACATGAGGGGAATTATTTTGACTCATTGCAGTTGTAAGATATACTTACACTGGTTCTTTTCCAATCCTGAAGACCTTTGATTAAAACCAGATTCCACATTTTTAAGTTTTTATTTTGGCATATGACTAGATGTTAACTTTTGCTTTTCACACGCAAATTATAAAAATAATCTCTAATCATTGCTTGTGAACCTCACGACTCTTTGATTTCAGCTCTTTCATGCTTTTGTTGTATCTGAGTAGTAGAAATACTCTCATTGCACCTGAATGCTACTGTGCATGTACAGGTAGTGTTTGGACTGCGGCTGGAATATTACTAAAACCAGAAAAGTCATTTTTTGGTTTTCAGTTACTATGTAGAGCAAAGCCTACTGATAGAAGTTAGATGACGCCCATTTAAGGCACAGAAAATTTAAATGGAAGGGCAAAGCAGAAATGTGTACTGAGATGTTACTTTCTGAATTACTTAGGGAGCAATGTACTCTTTGCCCAGACACAAGCTCTATCTCAGGGAAATGTAAGACAAGATAAAAGACTGACATAGCTGGCAAGTCAGAAATAACCTTCCACCTGTAGGAACTCAAATCCTGGGTAAATAACTAGAATTTAGTGAAAATGAATAGAGAAGAAAGCAGAATAGTCAACCTAAGTATATGTATGTCTATGGTTATTGATTCTGTTTGTTCTACTTTCCATGTACTTCAAGGCAACTGAATAAACCAATGAAAAACTTACCTCAAATTCCCCTTTTCTCTTTAGCTGGGAGTTTCTGATATTTCCTAGCTGGTAATCTGATTATATTAGGGCTTTAGACTTCATTTTGCTGAGTTTTGTATTCTACCTTTCCTTACACTATTTCCCTCCCTCCAGCCATCCTACAGTAAGAGGTCACAGCTATGCTGCTATCCTTGACAGTGCATCACCAGCCCATCACAGCTAAGTGGTAATATACAGTGATCCCATTCCATGTAGCATAACTGGTAATCAGATTCAGTATAAGTGAGGGGAAAATAATAGAGGGGCTCATCATGCATGATTATATTCCAGACAACATAGAACAAAGGGTACCTATCTGGGTTGGATATTGCTAATAGAGCTCAAAGCTCTAAAACTTTCAGCACCTTGTTCAGAGGCAAGGAATGAACCAACACAAGCCCTGGGAAGCAGACAGGGGTGACAAGCATTAATAGTGCCATTATCTCAAGATAATGTTAAGCAGATAAAATATTTGGCCATGGCCTAGGCTTTTATTTCCCATGGAAATATGGGTTTCAAATACCACAATCTATCACAGAATCTCAAGGGGACTGCACATTTGATAATGTATTAAATTCATGTAAACTGCCACTATGAAGACAGGAAATCTAATTTAGAGAAAAATATTCCAGCATAATAAGGAGGCTAAACTGAGGTGGCCACATTAGGGATATGCTGGCTTTCTGGCTGACTATTTTCTTAATCAAAGAACATGTCAGTGAGAAGGCCACCAAAAATGATATGGGATTCAGAACTGTCAGTTATTAGATGTACACAACAGGTAAATTAATATTTGGTGATAGGCTTCTGGGGCTTGGGACTTGACAGCTTAGGCAATGCTACTTTGGTACTACAATAAGGGGAGATCACATTCTTTGTCATAGTCAACCAAATATCACTATTCCCAAGCTGTCACTAGGCTGTCGAGGAATCTGCATTAACTCTTTCAGGCCACCAAAAGCCTCTTCAGAAAATATTTTTTCCAGAAAATTTACCAGTTACTGGGAGAATTAGTTGAAACAGCTACTGGCCTGTAGATTCTGTATTGTACAATCAGGACTCTGATTTGGAACAGACCAAATGGACTGTCTTGTCCCACACCCCCACTCCTCTCCACCTGCCAACAAAGTAAGAAGTTGCCTCGGATCACACAGAGTGGCATGGCAGGAAGGAAAACTCATTTCTATTGCATCAAATACAATTCACTAAAAACAAAGAATAATTTGTGGAATATTTGATGTATACTTTCTACTTTGTGCATAATCAAACTGTGAGAAAGATGGTGGTACATTTTACAAGTGAGGAAACAAAGACCCAGCAGCAAAGCAAATTGTCTAATGTCAGGCAAAGTGGGAATCACTTCCACTGATTCCAAGCTCCATGCTTTGCTCACTATGTTGTATACTGCTTGTATTAAAACCAAGAGTGCTTGCTAATAAAGTTCCTTTAGATTAATGCATTTCCCTTATTAATCTGCTCTTTTCCAAATTAAAAATATGAATATGTCTACATTTTTTTTCACACAAATCTTAGTGCAATTTAACTCAAGTTTAAACACTGGTTTAATCAAGTCATTTTCCTCTTCCTCCCCCACTTTCTTCTCCTCCTCCTCTACCTCCCCTTCCTTCTTTGTGTGTGTGTGTGTGTGTGTGTGTGTGTGTGTGTGTGTGTGTTACACGGGCCTCTCACTGTTGTGAACTCTCCCATTGCAGAGCACAGGCTCCGGACGCGCAGGCTCAGCGGCCATGGCTCACGGGCCCAGCCGCTCCGCGGCATGTGGGATCTTCCCGGACCGGGGCACGAACCCGTGTCCCCTGAATCGGCAGGCGGACTCTCAACCACTGCGCCACCAGGGAAGCCCCTTCCTTCTTTTTGTACTAGGGGAATAATACTTCCTAAAGATTAACTTGTCCTTTTTGAATTTACTTCCTGACCATTCCTTCTAGAATGTATACACAGTCTTTGTTCTTTATTTGCACATCATTTAATGTCTATTAACTTCGAAAGGTTATTGAGTCTTACAGACTATTCTTTATATAATCATTGTTCAAGTCAAATGTAAATGTGGTTGTTAGTGTTGCAATCACCCAGAAAAAGTAAAAATAAAAAAATTACCATTTTTATCTTTTAATATAAATGAGTGGCACCTTTTACCATAACTGTCAGAAGCCCTGCAGTACACTATCAGATTACACCACAAAGAGGCCAGAATGCTCATATTAAGCTCGAGTTCACTGAATTCTATCAGTCATCAGTTATGAAAGGACAATTTCCTCACAAGGGCCTGTTTAGAAAGTGAACCCTTTCCTATTTAGAAGCTCTAGTTTAGACTACATTACCATCAAGGCCACTAAGGATAAGATTTAATGGACACTTTAAAAATTTTTCTTAGATAAAACCTCCTGTAATTGTTTTTAGACAACTCAAGTGATTCAAGCCTGGCGACATTTTTTTTTTTTTTAAGTTTGAACCTCTGAAACAGTAAGAAAGTGTTCCATGAAGAAGAAGGTGCTGTGTCATGATCTTATCTTGAACAGGACTGGGATCTTTTTTTTTTGCGGTACGTGGGCCTTTCACTGTTGTGGCCTCTCCCGTTGTGGAGCACGGGCTCCAGATGCGCAGGCTCAGCGGCCCATGGCTCACGGGCCCAGACGCTCCGCGGCATGTGGGATCCTCCCGGACCGGGGCACGAACCCGTGTCCCCTGCATCGGCAGGCGGACTCTCAACCACTGCGCCACCAGGGAAGCCCAGGACTGGGGATCTTTGAAAGGGTGCAGCAATGTGGAGCTTTACTGGTAAGACAGATAAAGAATGTTCTGATCTCTTCCAAATTAAACTTTCAGGTATATTACCACCCACTCCCTCTACCTCAGCTCCAAGTTCTAGAAGATTAACCAAAGCTCAGGTAGGTAGCTATAACGTTGATGGAGTTTCCTGGGTTGTTGCTATTCCTAGGGTCCCTGAGGAAGCATCTAACTGCAGCAGCAACAAAAGCATCCCTAAGACACACTGGTATTTGTCTGAGTCTCAGCAGGTGGAACAGTGGGAGCTACCATAAGAAGAAGGTTAAAGAATATTCTTGGGCTTGTAAGTATGAATAAACATTAGGCAATGTCTATGTGGTTCAGAAACAAATACTGGATTGGAAAACAATCTATGCAAGAGTCTGACCACTGAAGTGACAAAACTGAATCCTTTATGGTGAGGTTGCATTTACACCGTATACTTACTCTATACATCCAGCTAAAGACGACAGCACACACACACACACACACACACACACACACACACACACACACAAAGTACAATCAATTTTATAATTACCTATATTTCACCTGACTTTCTTCTTGAGGCAGAAATGCCTTCATGTGAGCGTACCATGAGAATATAGTTCCCATAGCCCTCTCCTAATGCAAGCATCTCACTTTTATAAGCATGCTTCTTATGATTAAAGATGCACATTCCTATTCAACATGGTCCTTAAAAGTGCATGTAAATTATTTCATATGATGCCCAGCCAAGGAAATAGAGATCTATTGTTAAAATAAAAAAAAATCGGTTGTGTTGGACTTACTAAGAGAGGGTATAATACTAACACTTTGTGGGTGATTGAAAAGATTTTCAAAGGTAATTTTGATTTTGGAACCCAAATTCCATCCAAGCTATTACTCTGCTCTGATGATGTTTCTACTCCACATACTTAACTATGATGTTCAGAAACTGGTTTTTAGAGCAAGCACAAGTCAATGGCACTGAAAAATAACTCATAGGTCACACTAGATATAGCCCATCTTTCTATTTACGTACAACCAAAGCAAAATAGTAAAAAAATAAATCTGAGATGTGAGTACTATCTTCTTACTTCAGCTTCTCCTGGACTAATATCTACAGAGCTCATTTTTTTTTGATATTGATAGGGTCTCTCTCTCAAACCATACACACTAACACACATAAACATGCACATCGTATCTTAATAGTTCTGCCTCAAATGAACTTAGAAAATATGTCGAAAAGTAATTAAGTAACTCAAAAGATAAGCATATACTCAAAAGAATTATTGCTGAAAAACTCATGATTCCTGTAAGGAGAGTTATGAGCCAGAGTCAATCTCATGTAGTTCCTGTGAGTCTCTTTGGCTGGTATCATAAAGTACAAACATGCAATATAGGGCCCTCTGGAAGGCGAACTGTTTCTTGTTTGAAAATTCTGCCATCAGGACCTTCACCACAATAGTTAGGCTCCCTGTCAGTCCAGATAGCTGTAGGATTTCAAGCCAACAGGGAAATGATTCATTGGAATGGCTTAATCCATACCACAGAACGAGCACCATAAATATTTCATTGTTAACTCAAGCATAATCACATACAACAGATTAGAAAAAGGTATATTGGGGCTTCCCTGGTGGAGCAGTAGTTGGGAATCTGCCTGCCAAGGCAGGGGACACGGGTTCAAGCCCTGGTCCGGGAAGATCCCACATGCCGTGGAGCAACTAAGCCCATGGGCCACAACTACTGAGCCTGCGCTCTAGAGCCGGCAGGCCACAGCTACTGAAGCCCGCACGCCTAGAGCCGGTGCTCTGCAACAAGAGAGGCCACCGCGATGAGAAGCCCACGCACTGCAACGAAGAGTAGCCCCCACTCGCCACAACTAGAGAAAGCCTGTGCACAACAAAGACCCAATGCAGCCAAAAATAAATAAATAAATTTATAAAAAAAAAAAAAAAGAAAAAGGTATATTTATTTTTATGTCATTCCACAGTAAAGAATTAGAGAAAACCCTTAGGAAGTTTTGTCCAAGAGGATGATCTCAGTGTGAGTTCAGTCTGGATGCCTCCTGTTTTTGCAATATCTAAGTTCTGCTCATCTTTTGCCCATCTCCGCACTGTTCCTTACCCTGCACAACTTGTGCTTGGGCAACAATTTTGCCTACTAGAACCATTATTGCTATTTGCACATTTTTAACATCCATTTGTAGTCACTGGAAGTTCACTTATATATCGAGAATTTATTGATTGTTGTGCTAAAGATAAGTTTTGCTTCTTCTGAATGAACTCTAAAATCTAGTCAATCCCTACTATAACAGGAATGGCATGCCTGCTTGCTTGGCCCTGCACTTTTCTCTCTCCAACACGGCTTTTATGTTCTTTCAGTTCTCATTGCTATGTTTTCAGCCTCACTGCAGGATTGGGAAGAGGTTATATTCCATCCTATTGACCAGAAGGGAAATTTCCTGATGGAATCTGAGCTGTATAATTACATAAATATCCCCCTGTCTTCAGCAGCTTGAGAGAGTACAGCTTACTCATCTTATAAGCAGCATGTGTGAGCTGTTGTCACATTCAAAAAAGAGGAATGCACCAAAAGAAGGTGCATATAAGGATACATAGAATATATCCTTCACCCAAGTCAAATTATCCTTGGCCTTATTACTTACAATATTAATAAGTAAGCTGAAAATTTGGCCCCCAAATCATCATATTCTATAATAAAAAAATAATCACTGGCTGCTCTCACTTTCCAGGGTGACCCCATGCTCTAGGGCCACTCTTGCCTTCTGAGATGGCCCACACTGTCTGTGGAGTGTGTATCTCTCTAAATAAACGTGCTTTTGCTTAAAAAATAATCATTAAGAAAATGAACTCAGAAAATGAACATTTTTTTCCATTGTTGTCTCCTGCTACAAGAAATCTTTGGCCTTCTGAAATCTTTATTATGAATCTTAAATCTCTAAGGAATAGATTCGTAATGTTACAATTTTCTGTAGCATTTAGGTTTCAGAAATATTTCCCAGTAGCCTTGTTCAGCCTACCCATTTTTACCTTCTATTTCTAGGGAAAAGTGACATTAAAGATATGCAAAAACTCAGATTTCGAACTGGGCTTCCAGTTGCTTTTTGACATCGAATATGTAGCAATGCCTTGAGAATGAAACTCCTCTCCTACATCTGAATTTCTGTTAAGCTTTACGGTAGGGAGGGAAAATAGAATTTTCCTATATTAAAGGGAAGGTATACTTGGACACAGGATGGGATGGGATCTAGCCCAGATGTTGCAGTCCAAGGTCACTTACAAATCCCTGAGACAAAAAGGTAGAAAATCCACACCTGATTCAAAAACAAACTCTAAAGATCCCACCAGGAATTTACTCTGTGGTCTTACGATAACCTTACTTTTTCTGCACCTTTTGAGTGAGGTAGACAAGAAAGCAGTTTTCATTGCTGCAAATCTGGCTTAATAACAAAACTATCATTAGTTTCTGAAATTGGGCAACTTCTGGGATCACATTGTTTGTATGTTACAGGCCTATCTTCTTCCAAGCTCTAGTCATTGTCAGGTATTCAAATTTTCTAGACCTTTGAGTTGTTACTTACTAGGAAATATCTGACATATATAATAAATATGCATATTTACATTCCTCTAGTTTCCTTTTACATCTCAATGGAGCAAGATTACTAAAAGATGGTCTACAGTATAAGCCATTGTTGTTAAACAATGATTATTAAAGATTTCAAAGGTTCGTGGAATTAAACAAACAAATATTTACTTTCAAAATCATCTGAGGAGCAAAATTGTTCCAAATTCTGAGTATTTTTACCATACTGAAGACAATCTTCTTAGAAGACCATTCACCCTGACTTCCACATTAACTGTCAGCAACTTCACTTGCTATTCTAAGAACTAAAATCAAACTTCAATTACGAAACCAGACCTGTGGAGATGAGAGAGTTGGGTGATTAATGTTTCCTCATTTCTAGCAACAACTGGATTTTCTCTTTCACTCGAAGAAATAAGAAGCAGGCAAATCTCCAAGGCTGAGCTTTTGGGGGTGAGATTTTTCTCACAACTCTACACCTAATTATCTGTGTGTATCATCAGCAGAGCTTCTCAAGGTACTGCTTATTGAAACTGACCTGGTGGGCACCTTGGGTCTTAAGGATGAGTGAATAAATAATTTTGCTGAATGCTGCTGAATATGTGATAATGTAATTAGTATTCCTGCCAACAGAATTGAAAATGAGATGTTGCGTCTCTAGGGACTTTTGTACTTCTCTGTAAATAGTTTCTCTTAAAATGTGCAAGATACATATGAGCTAAGCAAAAAGGTTCATTCTAAATTAAAATGCTATTACGCTACAGATGATGTGGATGAAGGGCTTACTGAATTGTAACTCCCAGATTGACAGGGGAAAGCCATCATTTACATATTTTCCAAGCACATTAAGCCCCCAAAGGCATTTGGTTTCTGCAAACAACAAAAAAAAGCCATTTGGGTTAGAGATAATCCACTAGAGGGACACGACAGTGACCCATCTAGTATCTCCATGTCTGTGAAAATAAACATAAAATTTATTTGATACTAAGGAGAAGGAAAACAAACTGAGACTGTTAGTTTCTTATAGCTTTCAAAATGAGGATTTTTAAAAGTATGATGTTTCAAAATCATTACAGATTGCTGCCTTGATTTGTTTAAAACATTAAGGCATTTCCCATATTGGCACCAAATCAAGTCAATCTAATCAATTTCCCCTTGGATACTTCAGTAACTTAGAATTTAAATGTTAATCAGTTCCATTCGGATTATTTACATACAGGTGCATAGGAAATAATCCAATGGATTGTTGCCCGATATTTGCTAGCTAAAACTGCAAAGACAAGAATTATTTTTTCTTCCTTCCAGAACATTTGCGAAGGATGAGTGAACTTCCTTCAGACTCAGCAGGACTTCCTCAGTCTGGCTGTGTTTCAACTCAAAATGATTTCCTCCTCAGAAACGAGCACACGGATGCCAGTTCATCTCTCACTAGAAACAAGAATAGAGATGTATGTCTCGTGGCTAAAGACTCAAATCAGGAAAATGTCTAGAGAGCAGCCGATAGTGGGTCCAGTTCCCTTAATGGAATCACTAGAAGCTAAAATAAACAAAGGGAAACAGATGAAACACTGAGCCAAGAATCAGAAGTGTTGGCCTAATATTGCCACTAACAAGCTCTGTGCCTCTAAGCTAGTCGCGTAAGTTCTCTAGGCTTCAATTTCTGCCTGTGTAAAGGAAAGCAGGCCGCTCCTTGATTTATTACAATATATTGCATGCTTGCAATTTTCCATTTCCTGTGATAATCACTGGGATTCCTACCGGAGAACCACTTCGCAGAGCCTGTACCCTGGTGCACTAAAGTTGGTTTTTCTGGCTCTCTTTTTTAATAAATTGGCACCATCTTGGTTGATTACTCTCAAAACTGTGAAGAAAAGACTGCCGCAAGTCAGCACAAACTACTCCTTCTAATCTTTCAAAGCTGGGGCCACTCTTGCTTAAATAGTTTCCAAAGGCACATGTAAATAATTAATGAATCTATAAGGATTGGCCTATTTTCAGTATCTGTGGCTTTTATTAGCTAAAGATTCCATATCATCTTAAAAATGGCATTTCATAAAAACTTCCAGTATTGCAGATGGGCTGACCAGTGATCATTTTACCGTTTTTGTTTTTGTTTTTTTGCGGTACGCGGGCCTCTCACTGTTGTGGCCTCTCCCGTTGCGGAGCAACAGGCTCCGGACGCGCAGGCTCAGCGGCCATAGCTCACGGGAGCAGCCGCTCCACGGCATGTGGGACCTTCTCGGGCCGGGGAACGAACCCATAGTCCCCAGCATCAGCAGGCGGACTCTCAACCACTGCGCCACGAGGGAAGCCCTGACCGGTGATCATATTAGAGATGATAGCAACACTTACCTGCATAGAGTACGTACAATGCATTTTTGACCTCTTGGTTCCCCATATGATTTTTCTCTACTTAGATTGCTTTCCCTTGGTAATCTTTATTCATCCTAAACCAACCTTCTCTCTCTCTCTTTTTTTAAATTTTTTTAGATTTTCTGATGTGGACCATTTTTAAAGACTTTATTGAATTTGTTACAATATTGCTTCTGTTTTAGTTTTTGATTTTTTGGCTGCGAGGCATGTGGGATCTTAGCTCCCCGACTGGGGATCGAACCCGCACCCCCTGCGTTGGAAGGTGAAGTCAACCACTGGACCGCCAGGGAAGTCCTTAAAGCAACCTTTGCTTGTTGACTCAGGAAGTTTGCTACTTACAACACAAATAATTTTCCAATAATATTAGTTTCCATTTTAAAAAATGAACAGCTACTATTTAATTGAACAATTATATTTGACAGACATTGAACTGGATTCTTTATATACAAACATTCTTCCTGTCCTTAGATTTCTATAGCCCTAATGTTGTTTCTCATCTCTACTTCATTCATTCATTCATTCACTCACTCATTCCTTCATTTAAGACATATACACATGTTTTGACCATTTACCACATGCTTGGAGTTATTCTAAGTGCTGGGGATACAGTGGTGAGCAAAACAGTCACTGCCTTCATGGAGTTTAGCTTCTGAATAAATGACAAGCTCCTAGGAGATGGATTTCATCTTATTCTTTTCATTTGTTTTGCACACAGTAGAAAATAATATTTGTTACAAACCTAGATGCTTTTGTTGAAGAGGCAAAAACATAGGAACCTGGAAGCAATAAGACTAACTTCAGCTGTGTTACAGGATGATTAAGAATTGTTGTGTGGCAACTCGCTAGATAATTTGATTAAAATCAGGTGCTGTTTGCATTACTGTCACTGTATCCGCATTGAAAGTGCTATGGTCAAAACTAGTCTCAGGAATGACTGAGACGTGCTTTTCAGAGTCCAACTCAGCTGCCTGCCTCCCTCCCTTCCTCCTTCTCTCTCTCCCTCTTTTTGCCTTTTCCCCTTTTTTCCTCCCTCCCTTCCTTCTTTCCTCCCTCCTTCCCTTCCCTTATTTTTCTTTTCTTCCAGAATCACCTAAATGTTTTTCATAATAACATTTGTTGTAAATTTTGCATCATTCATCTTAAAAGTATTAGCATTTAAGAGATGAGTGGTAGAGGGATGTAACATTAAATATAAAATTAAAGTATAAAATTTCAAATACTTTGATTCAGGAGTAGGGAAGTTTTATCAAGGCAAATGGTCTCAATAAAACTTAAAGTGCTACTACCTACCAGTGATCAACCCCTTGTAAAGAAAGGCTCCATCATTCTTAGCAATCAAGGTTGAGAAGTGGCATGATAGTGAAAGTGTGGTCAAAATTTTACTTTTTAGCATAAAAATTTCTTGGCAAGCGTTTTCTAAACTCAACATACATTAACTTTTTGAAAGTTATTAGGTTCTTCATTAATAAGCTAATAACCTAATATTAGGTTCTTCTTAAAATCAAAAACTAAAACAGAAGCAATATTGTAACAAATTCAATAAAGTCTTTAAAAATTGTCCAGAACCTAATAACTAAGATAGCCGAAAGCCTATTGGCTGGAAAGTTTGATAAGGACAACTGAAAGAAGGGGAAACAAATCTGTTTTTCTAAGGATATATCTAACCGATCAAGCTTTCCTTCCCAACAGCACACAGATTTCCCGACTTTCAATCTGACACCCATAAATATTCCCACTCAGTAGGTCTTTGGGTTCCCCGGTCTCTATAAATATACCATAGCTTTTGATTGTTTTATGATGGAAGTTTATTTTATTTTATTTTTGCCTGCACAGTTGGCTTTGTTTTTTTTTCTATGCTTTATAGACCCTTGTCTTTTTATTAGTTCAGTGTTCCCTGTTGATTTTGTGTTTTATATTCCTGCTGTCACCACCAGAACCTCACTGTAAACAAGAATGTTGTATCTCAGTGGGTTATTTTCTGTTAATGACCTGTGATACAGTATATAAATAAACCAGCGAGTCATCCACAGGTGCAGTTTATTAGAGTTATTGCACTGTGGCTTGGGTAATGTTCCTTGGTTCTGTAAAACTTTGCTGCTTTGAGAAGCAAAGAGGCCAGCTAGCTGGCAGTTTGGAAGAGAGAAAAATGAGCCCATCACTTTGCAATGGATGGGAACCCAGCCTAATAAATATCATTTTAATTTCTCAGTGTAAACATCTAGGTTGCTGTATGACTTAAAAAATTCCACAAAGCTGAATTACCCAGATAAAATGGTCTGGTTCTAATAGCTGTCTTGAGCAGTAGAAGGGAGCACACAATGGTCCCTCCCCACACACAAAAAAATAAAACCACAGGAAAACAGACACACTATACTGCTCAATTAGAACAAGAGGGATTGTTTGGGATTGCATAGAGGTGCATAATGAAGACTGATAATGATAGCTTATTAATGAATTCTCACAACCCCTGGTGAGGTAGGTGTTATTAAGACTCAGGTTCATGAGGGGCAATGGAGGCTAAGTAACTTGCCCAGGGCCATGCAGCAAATCAGTCCCTTTATGGGAACCAGAGACTCCAAATGAGCTCCTGCCACACCTCGTGGTCTAACCACTAGATCATGGTCTGTCTTTGTCCTGGGATGAAATTAGCAGAAGCGAAATTGGAGCTGAAGAGTCAAGAGATAGAAGGAATATTTGGTAATGATTTCAGAAGGGAACTGAAAGGTAATATAGGACTCTGGGGACACTAACGTGCTTTAGCAAGCAGATATGTGCTTCTGGCTTTGAAATACATTACGAATAGATGCTGCCACACATCAGAAGCATTCAGGACTTGGGGAAGACAAGGAGAAAAAACACAGGGGGCTTCCCTGGTGGCGCAGTGGTTGAGAGTCCGCCTGCTGATGCGGGGCACGTGGGTTCGTGCCCCGGTCCGGGAAGATTCCCACATGCCGCGGAGCGGCTGGGCCCGTGAGCCATGGCCGCTGAGCCTGCACGTCCGGAGCCTGTGCTCCGCAATGGGAGAGGCCACAGCAGTGAGAGGCCCGTGTACCGGAAAAAAAAAAAACAAAAAAAAAAAACAGAGGTAAAGTGGAAAGTACAGTAGAGGACAATGATGTCCTGGACATTCTATACTGTTATGTAGTGTACTCACAACATAATTTAGCTCCAAACCTTATCTTGTTGGTCACACTGTGTAGCAAATAAGGCTGCAGGCTTCTACGTTACTAATTTTGAGCAGAATATTAGTAGATGTTCTGTTATCTTTCCTGTTTTCTTATTATTCATAGTAATAAATGTTCACTTATAAATATTTAAAATTATCTACCACTAGTATTAGAAAAAAAATTTCTCAGTTTTTGCCATAGGTATCCAGGATGACTCTATTCTGAACTAACAAAAGCAGCCGGTGCATAACAAATCCCCAATAATTTGTTTAACTAGTGCATGCACAGCCATACCTGTCACCGAAATGATGAGTTTCACTTTGATGCATCGCAATTTTCAAATTTGTTACAGGTCCTTAATCAGACAGACATACTGATTTCTCTTTGCCGTGTTTGTTCCGGAAATATTTCTGCTCGGTGGAATCTCGTGATCAGTTAGCTCCACTGTTTTTATCAAATATACCAAAAACATGCAATCTATGCCACTGCACAAAACTAGTTTGGTGAGTTAGCATTCCAATACAATTTCTTCAAATTTACTAATTCAACTGAGCGTGAACTATCGATGCATAATCTTATAAGCAAAATATTGGCACATAGGTTTTATAATAGCCGATCATGACTATCCCATTACATTCTATTTCTTATTTGCCATCCCACAGTGTTGTCCTTATTTAATTCTTGAGGCATCATTACTGTTCATCTAGAGAGCACCTGTTACTTGAGGTGCATGTAGCAGAACAATGCCATTTTTCTTTGTTGTTGGCTTAAATAAGAGAAGCAGAGCTGCCACAGCGTGAAAATCATACCTGAGTTCTCTGTTCATACACTTTATCTCTCTAGTATTTCTCACCAACACTACTTTTGGGAAACTGATGGTCAAGTACCAAAGACCTGTACCCATAAGCACTTCTCTCTATATGGATTGCTTAAGGGGTTTATATCTTTATCGTCTCCTTATTAATACATACCAAGACACGGTTAAAATGGTAATGACTTCAGCCTTTCTCACTTTATGGAAACTCTTAAATCATTCTAATATTAAATCTACCAACTACTTGGTATAACAGTTTTTTGCTTTTTCTGTAAAGAAGAAAGCAACACCTATAATACTTGTTTACTACCAGGCAAGCCATTTTTTAAAAAAGGACAGGAACATCAAATACTAATTGTAATACTTCTTTAACACCTAATATTTTTAAATTATTATAAATCATATTGACTGTTAGGCACGTGAGTGTTTCTCAGAACTTTTATTCTTCACTGGCCTACCCAATTTATCATCTGCTTAGAATCTTACATTTTTATTATTTCATACCTAACTTCCATTTTTACTAATTCAATTTCTAACTTACTAAATAAGAAGAGAAGTGAAAAATCTTACCTTTTGCCTGGTTTGAGAAATGACTTGAGAATGACACTTGAAATAAATGTTTGTATATGCTTGATTAAATGCATGCATGGATGTATATTAGCATACATAATTTTCTTAGTGATTTAAATGACCTCTAATATTTCATCAAAAATTATAACTTAATATAGAAAAAACACTATCAAAAGGGCCTCCGGAGGTTAGAATGTAAGTTAATTAATGGAGGGAATTAAATCCCTCCTCCCTGTTGCTTCTCGCTGTTGAAGAGCATCTGACACCAGGAGGTATGGGGCAGAGTGGTCCGAAGTCTCAGAAGAGGTTGGTAGGAAATGACCTGCCAGAGGTTAGCATCATAGTGGACCAGGGGAAAGGACGGGCTAATGCTACAGACAAGCTCTTTTTCTCTGTCTCAAAGGAGCATTGCATGATGCGTATATAGCTTTCGTTTTCTGCCTCTATGTCACCTCACTGCCAATATACCTGTTTTTTTTTTCTTGAACTGATGGGAAACTTTGGTATTAGAAATTCTAGAAGTTTAGCTTTTGAAGGGAAATTATAGATTTACTCAAACTGTCATCTAATGTCTGAATCCATAACACATTATTCTTGCTAAATAGAAATCCACCTCTACCTGAATACTTGCAGTGACTGCGAATTTACCACATGTCAAAGTACCTATTCTAAATCCTGCCTCTCTGTACCTTTCACCCATTTGTCTAGTCTGCTTTATGGAATGACCACAATAAACGACTCTCTTCCAGGTGTCGCGCTTCAGAGTTTTGATGGCAGCCATCCCTGGTGAGTTCCTTCCTGACCTGAGATGCCATGTTACACCAGCAGTTCTTCATGTCACCTGGTTAGGAGACTGCCCTTATCTTCCTGACTACTGTTTTCTGAATGCACGATGGTTTGTCAAGATCCCAAGAGTAAATATTTTCTAAGAATGGAAACAATATTCCAGGTATCGTATAATCAATGCAGTGTGTAACAAGGATATTAATTTCTAAAGTCTAGATATCATACCTCTACTAATGCCATTGAATTTGCTTAAATGGTTGATCAGCTGTATCACAGAACTGGCTCATAGTAAGCTTGAAGTCAGTTAAGAACTTCAGACATTTTCTCATATATATATATATATATATATATACACACACACACACACACACACACACACATACATACATATACATATATATGCACATATATATGTATATATATGTGTGTGTGTGTGTGTACGTATGTGTGTGTATATATATATATATATATATATCCCAACTAGGTCTTTCCTACCCTGCCTTTATGTATCATAAGATTGTATTTATTAATAGATAAAGTATTCAGAAAAAAGGAGATAAAATAACTATTCTATTATGTGCTTATAAGTTCCCACCTGAAATATGTGTGTTGGTTCGCAACCTTAAGAGCTTTCCAGTGAAATCTGAGACTGGTCCGCATACACAGACAGCAAGAGAGACCCAAGAAAGAGGCAGACCACTCCAGATTGGTAGGTGGCAGCTTCAATAAGAAAGGGAACTATGTACAAGGCTTGTCTTGAGCGGCCACAAGATGAGTAGATCGCTGCATCAACCTGTCAGAATTTTAGAAGTTAATAGAGAGGCCTTAACTAGGTTCAGTCACAGTCACAGTCCAGATGGTCTCAGCAACACCTTACTCTGTCAAGGCTGCACCCTTGAAACAGCTCTGGCTATAGGAACAGTGGTCAGAGCACACATTCCAAGGACAGGGGAGGGGGAAGGAGACTCCCATTGTCCAGGTCCAGTTCGTGGGTCAACTGGCAATCATGTCCTCTTGATGTGTTGATTTCTGTATCCTGCACTTTGAAACATTTTGATATACTGTAGTATTTCTGGGGTGAAGGACAAGAATAGTTAGGAGATTTAAGGAGATGTCTTAGGAGGAACTGGGAAGAAGCATAAGGAAAAAATGATGTGATACCTATTTCTTTTGAGAGCTTTCTTCAAATGTCTGAATAGCTGCTATCGAAAGGTGGAAGTTAAACTAATATATGTTAAAACAAGGTGAAATTTAACCCCATAGTAGGAAGAATTGTCTTACCATTAGATTTTTTCAAAAGTGGCATAGGCTATTTTGGGCAATACCTATCAGCAATGGTTTAAAAAGTAGAAAAATTACTGACTGAAGATACTGTTAAGGGCATTAACTTGTCTGATGGGGCCTGGGCTAAATTATTTTTTCATGTTAATGAGTTTAGACATATTTTTGGTACCAAATAACATTAACATTTATCCTCACTAAATGTTATTTTATTACTTTGCCCCAATCTTTACTTTGTCATGTCCTGTAATTCGTATCATTTGCATACTTTATAAATGTTGTTTTTATGTTCCTGTTTAAGTTATTGATATAAACATGGGCAGCAACATATTTAGGGGTCCAGTTGTTAATACTGGACAGCATGTGAAAGCCCATAAAGGAAATAAATTGTTGAAGAGCATTTTACTATTTCATTCTACAAGATATTGTGGATGAATTTGCACATTGATTTTGATCACAGTTCTTTGATCTACCACCTTATAATGCCATAGCAATCCAAAAGAAGGAGGCAGGGCAGAGGGAGGAAGGAAATTTGGTATGAGTACCTGAGCACACTTGTGCTGACTGTCGATGTGTTTACTTTCTGACATAGGACCAACTGGAAGCTGCGGCCTAGACTGAGGGGTAGGCTCAGGGTACAATGGGCTTCAAGTCTTGGTCTACTAATGGGGAACAAATCATATAAGAAGAGTCCTGGGGCTAAGCAGTGATCATTCAGGGTGAAATGCATGAATGGTAAAGACAGGAATAGCCTGGACTGCAAAATGTAGCAGTGGTTTGAAGGAGGTTGAAATTGTAGGAGAATAGAGCATCCATATCTAGAAAATGACAGAAGCAAAATAGTGGGCACAGGGGAAATGAATCAATTGGTCAGCTACAGAGTAGACAGACCGAAAGGAGCGTTCAGTTTGGGAGCTGAGTCCAAAACAACCTCATGAGCCAGTCAACCTCTGCTCCAGCATCCCCTGAGATATGGACTTGTTGGTCCTCAGAAGACTGAGAGTGTGGTCAATGGTAGACACTCAAAATTCTTTTCTGTAATTTTTGTCTGCAATGTACTTTTCCTCCTTTTGGAGACTGATCACTTTTGCATATTTCCAGTCCTAATTATCATCTTAAATAACTATAATTTTTCAAATATCCTAAACAGTGACATAGATTGCATTGCAAATTATTTCAGCCCATGAGATATAACTCAGATGGACCTAGACATGTAAACAGTTTGGTTAAAAGATCCCACAGTATCCCCAAATCCCAAGACCTAAAATGCTTTGAACCACTTAAGTTTTCTCTTAAAGTTTGTGCTAACTTCTCTTTTAACCTGAACTGATGCAAGCCATTAGTTATGTCTCAATGCCACTACCACATCCCAGATGCCTCTGTGGAGAACAAATATTTTGTGGCATTTTTTTTTCTATTTTGTGACTTTGAGTGTTATTGCACTAAGAAGTGATGTGATTAACAGTGAGAAGAAGAAAGGGAGCATCTGTCAATATCAGTCACATAGAGTTGTAGTTACTGTAGATGCTTCAGTGTGGTACAGCTGCGAAGCATATTTTTGAAGGGTAGGGTAGCACGTAAGACTTAAAAATAGAGAAAGACAAGTTGTTGAAGGATTTTAGTGACCATGATAAATAAAAAACAATAAAACATAAAAATAAAATGCACATGGCAAAACCTAAAATAACCATTCACTTATCAAGTGAGTTTGACATTAGGAGAATATAGGTATTAACTGGTTTGTTGGTCATGAACAAGCTAGAATGCAACAAGCAAAACAGAAAATTGAAGATGATAGGACGATTTAGAAAGTTGTCTACACAAAATTTAAGGAGTATCGTGGCATAAAGTTTCAGAAAATCTGTTGGAAAGGGGTTTACATAAATTATGATGCAGCTGAAAATTGCATTGATGGATTTGACAGAATATCTGGGGGAAAAAACCTGCTTCCTGAGCAAATTTATAATGCTAATGGACTGGTGCTCTGTTCCTACAAAAAACTTAAACATAGCCCATGAGAGAACATCAACAGGATAAGATATGAGTGATAAATTTCCTAGAAGGCAACATTGTGGGCACACACCAACTGAAGATGGTGAGAATTGAGAAAGCCAGCATGAGATATTTGGAAGAGGTACACAATTAATCTGTGTGTTACTATGTGGACAAGAAATATTTTCTAGCAGCATAAGCCCATTGCAAGAAAGCTATCATGGAAAAAAAATCTGAAATTTTATCATTTTTGGACACAAATCTCTCTCTTGAACTTCCTGTAAAAAGAAACGTTTTGACATTTAATTTCTCTCAATGAGTCATTCAGCCCTGTGACTACAGAGTTTTACTCTGTCCCACTCCAAACTAATATAAATGACAATTGTGACACTTGTAGGAGAGGAAAAAAGTATTTTCTCTCCACACATCTTAGATTTATTGGCTGGTGCCCTGTAAGTTAGACTGGCAAAAGACAAATCAGCTAGAGAAAAACAAAGAGGAATTTATTAACATGTGCCTAGCACAGTACACATGGGAACACTCAGAGATGAGTAATTCAGAGGGGTAGTTAGAACTCTGGCTTATATAGTATCTTAACAAAAACAACACAAAACACAATAAATTTTTAGAGAATTGCCATGACAAAGGACTTTGAGTTTCTAAGTTGGCAAATTGTGGGAAGGTAAATATATGGGGGAACTAATCAAAGATAAGGGTTAGTTACTGAAGTTTGTTAGGCAAATTCCTTTGGTGCGGTCCCTGGGCTGATAAGGGTAGTTTTGTTTTTCCTGGTAGAGAGGGGAGGGAGGACACCTTTACAAATGTATGTTCTGCTTTTAGGCAAATAGAGAGAAGAGAGCTTTTCTTGTATCTTTTTCTCCTCAATTGCCTTCAGCTCAAAATAATCCTTATGCCAAAATCACATATTTTGGGATGGCATGTTCCACTACCCTTCACACTGATGTAGCCCTTTCTTTGAGACCCTCATGCAAACAGATATTGTAAACATTTATGGAATGTATAACACAAATCTAATTGGTTTGTATCTGTATATGTTTGAAACTTCAAAAAAATTAGAATTAAAAAGCAACAAAATACTTATCATCTCTGTCTCGATTCCATTTATTGTTTATTTCTATATACGTAAACTGTAATGATATTCACAGTTTTTAATCTCACTTTTGGTGATTATTCCTACATTTTACTGGGGAAATTTTAATGTCATTGATTATGGGGTGTCCTTCCAGGCCCTGCTGTTGGTTTTGTTTTGTTTTGTTTTGAATGCATAGTATATATATATATTGCCTTTATAAAATCTAAAACAAATTGAATTTTGAAATATTTTGGTCCTGACAGTTTTCAGACTTAAGCTGTATATATTTATCTATATAATTTTTTATTTATTGATTATAAGCTCCACAAAAACAGAAACTATAACTGTTTCAATTTTATTACCAGCGTATCTCTACATGCCTGGTAGGGGATAAATATCTACTTAAGTTATAATGGAATGTTACTCTTCAAGTTTTTCCTCTCTTATCCTAAGGTATAATGCCTCTTTATCCTGTTTTTCCACACCTAGTGTGAAGGCCATTCACATTCCTGAAGGTGATTATAGGTTTGCTCCCTCTCAGACGTCTGATGTCTCCCTAAGCATCAGGCACATCCCTCACTTCCTTGTTAATCATCCTGCTGAGAATATGAATTTAAAATTCTTGTTTTCCTTTCTCTTTGAATGCTTCACCCACCAAGTCTCAGATCATTTTGAGTGTTCACCTTTTTAAATAATTCATAGGTTAATGCCAATCTTTTGTGTGTATTCTTGGTTTTGTATCCCTCTTCCAAATTACACGCATCAGTAAAAAATTTAAACTAATCGTATACCCTCTGAGCAACCGCAGGACTTCTTTGAATGCTTTTGTTTTTCTCATGGACCATTTGCAATTGTGTAATCCCGATGCCATTTTTCAGAATCTTTTGTATAAGCCACATTCTTTCCCAAAGTCTCTTATCATGGTGCCATATTAATCTTTTCTTTAAACTATTCGAAATGTATGTTCCTAACCTGAAAAGAAAGCAGAGTAAATGGAGTTGTTTGCATTTACTAGGTATTACCTAGATGTTACCAACAGTATCTCATTTAATCCTTATAATGACCTTAAAAGTTGGCATTCTTATTTTGCTGATGAAGAAATTATAACTCAGAGGGATTAAATACATTTTCCACAACTGTCTAACTCCAGAGTCACATACTTTCACTTCATTACAGCATTTATACATCTAACCACATCTAGCTTTATCTGCTCATTATCATGAACACCTACCCAAGTTCCTGAACGTTTGAATTAAACCTGTTTTATTTTCCTTGTTGAACAAAAGAATATCCCATATAAGGTTTATTTTTTGCATTATTTCTTTTGTCTTCTGTGAGATTGCAACTGTGAAAAAGTTATGAATTTCACAATTTTTTGTTTGTTTTTCCAGTAGAGTTGAAACTTCTTGCCTCTGTTCAAGTTTTGGAAACTATATTTGGAATCTAGAAAAGGGAAAGTGAAGGTAGGAAACTTGTTGATTGTCTATTATGGAAAATGCTATGCTAAGTACTTAATTTTTACTAATTCCTTCATTTTTTCATAAGATATTATTATATTCAACTGACGGTTCTTTTTCCTTTCCTTCCACTTAATTGAATTAGCATTCATTTTTCAAATAAGCATAATTAGTCAAGTTCTCTTCCCACCATTACCCCCACTTCCTCCTCCTCACACACATTCAATAAACAAGGCTACAGGAGAGAGAGAAAGGTATCTTTTACCCTATGTACCAAATATATTTGGAATTTCTGAGACTTGCGATGGAAAATAAAGGATTCTTGCTATGGATTATTTAGAATATTAAAGGTGGTTTTTCAGGGGACTTGAGAGCAAGATGGTGGAGTAGAAGGATGTGAGCTCACCCTTTCTTACAGAAACACCTAAATCACAACTAACTGCTGAACAACCATCAACAAAAGAAATGCTGGAACCTACCAAAAAAGATACCCTACACCCAAAGACAAAGAAGAAGCCATAACAAAATGGTAGGAGGGGCACAATCACGATAAAATCAACTCTCATACCTGCTGGGTGCATGACCCATAAATTGGAAAATAATTATACCACAGGAGTTGTCCCACAGAAGTGAAAGTCCTGAGCCCCACATCAGGCTTCCCAGCCTGGGGTTCTGGCAATGGGAGAAGAAGCCTGCAGAGAATCTGGCTTTGAAGGCCAGCAGGGTTTGATTGCAGGAATTCCACAGGGCTGAGGGAAACAGAAGCTCCACTCTTGGAGGGCAAACACTCTAGTGTGCACCAGGACCCAGGGAATAAAGCAGTGACCTCATGAGAGACTGGGCCAGACCTACCTGCTAGTATTGGAGAACCTCCTGCAGAGGTGGGGGGTAGCTGTGGCTCACTGCAGGCACAAAGACACTGACAGCAGCAGCTCTGGTGTGAGCCCTCCTGGACCATTTATCTCCCAGGACCTAGCCCCACCCAACAGGCTGTATGATGCAGTGCTGGGAAGCCTGAGGCCAAACAACCAACAGGGCAGGAACACAGCCCCACCCATCAGCAGACAGGCTGCTTAAAGTATTCCTGAGCATGGCTCTGCTCACCAGAGGGACAAGACCCAGCTCCACCCACAAGCAGGCAGGAACCCGGCCCTCCCACCACAAAGCCTCCACAAGCTTCTTAGACACATTCATCAACCAGAGGGTAGACAGCAGCAGCAAGAAGAACTATAACCCTGCAGCCTATGGAAGGGAAACCATAATCACAGAAAGTTAGACAAGATGAGATGGCAGAGGAATATGTCCCAGATGAAGGAACAAGATAAAACCCCAGAAGAAAAACTAAGTGAAGTGGAGATAGACAATCTACTACAAAAAGAATTCAGAGTAATGATAGTGAAGATGATTGAAGATCTCAGAAAAAGAATGGAGGCACAGATTGAGAGGATACAAGACATGTTTAACAAAGACCTAGAAGAACTAAAACACAAACAGAGATGAACAATACAATAATTGAAGTGAAAAACACACTAGAAGGAATCAATAGCAGAATAACTGAGGCAGAAGAACAGATAAATGACCGGGAAGACAGAATGTTGGAAATCACTGCCATGGAACGTAATAAAGAAAAAAGAATGAAAAGAAATGAAAACAGACTAAGAGACCTCTGGAACAACATTAAATGCACCAACATTTGCAGCTTCTTTCTCAGGTCCTTCTCTCTCTCTTCTCCTTCTGGTACCCCTGAGAAAATATTTGAAGAGATAAGAGCTGAAAACTTACCTAACCTGGGAAAGGAAACAATCACCCAAGTCCAGGAAGCACAGAGAGTCCAGGCAGGATAAACCCAAGGAGGAACATGCCGAGACACATAGTAATCAAACTGACAAAAATTAAACATAAAGAAAAATTATTAAAAACTAAAAGAGAAAAACAACAAATAATATATAAGGGAACTCCCATAAGGTTATCAGCTGATTTCTCAGCAAAAACTCTGCAGGTCAGAAGGGAGTGGCAAGATGTATTTCAAGTGATGAAAGGGAAGAAGCTACAACCAAAAATACTGTACCAGCAAGGATCTCATTCAGATTCAGTGGAGAAATCAAAAGCTTTACAGACAAACAAAAGCTAAGAGAATTCATAACCACCAAACCAGATTTGCAACAATTGCTACAGGAAATTCTCTAAGCAGAAAAGAAAAAGCCACTACTAGAAACAAGAAAATTACAAATGGAAAAGCTAACTGGTAAAGGCAAACATAAAGGCAGGAAATCATCTGCACACAAATATGAATCAAAAGCAGGAAGTCTGAGAAGAGGAGGGCACAAATTCAGGATATTGGAAATGCATTTGAAATTAAAAGACCAGCAACACAAAACAATCTTGTTTTTACACATACTGCTATATCAAATCCTCAGGGTAACAACAAACCAAAAATCTACAATAGATACACACACAAAAAAAGAAATGGGAATCCAAACACAACACTAAAGTTAGTCATCAAATCACAAGAGAAGAGAACAAAAGAAGAAGGGAAGAAAAAAGACCTACAAATTCAAAACAATTAAGAAAATGGAAATGCGAACATACATATCGATAATTATCTTAACTGTAAATGGATTAAATGCTCCAACCAAATGACACAGACTGGCTGAATGGATACAAAAACAAGTCCAATATATATGTTGTCTACAAGAGACCCACTTCAGATATAGGGACACATACAGACTGAAAGTGAGGGGATGTAAAAAGGTATTCCATGCAAATGGAAATCAAAAGAAAGCTGGAGTAGCAATACTAAAATCAGACAAGATAGACTTTAAAATAAAGACCGTTATAAGAGACAAAGAAGGACACTACATAATGATCAAGGGATCAATCCAAGAAGATATAACAATTGTAAATATATATGCTCATAACATAGGAGAACCCCAATATATAAGGCAAATACTAGCATCCATAAAAAGAGAAATCAATAGTAAAATATAAAATATAGTAAAATATAAAAAGGCAACCCTTTTTATATCACAGGTTCTTATTAGTTATCTATTTTATACATATTACTGTATATATGTCAATCCCAATCTCCCAATTCTTCCCAAAGCCACCACCCTCTGCCCCCTTCTTTCCCCCCTTGGTATCCATACGTTTGTTCTCTACATCTGTGTTTCTATTTTCTGCCTTGTAAACCGATTCATCTGTATCATTTTTCTAGATTCCACATATATGCATTAATATACAATATTTGTTTTTCTCTTTCTGACTTACTTCACTCTGTATGACAATCTCTAGGTCCATCCACATCTCTACAAATCACCCAATTCCATTCCTTTTTATGGCCTAGTAATATTCCATTGTATATATGTACCACAGCTTCTCTATCCACTCATCTGTCGATGGGCATTTAAGTTGCTTCCATGACCTGGTATTGTAAATAGTGTTGCAATGACCATTAGGGTGCATGTGTCTTTTTCAATTATGGTTTTCTCTGGATATATACTCAGTAGTTGGGTATATGGTAGCTGGGTCATATGGTAATTCTATTTTTAGTTTTTTTTTTTTTTTTAAAAGGATGTATGTTTTATTTATTTATTTATTTTATTTTATTATTTTTTTTTTTTTTGCGGTACGCGGGCCTCTCACTGTTGTGGCCTCTCCCGTTGCGGAGCACAGGCTCCGGACGCACAGGGTCAGCAGCCGTGGCTCACGGGCCCAGCCACCCCACAGCATGTGGGATCTTCCCGGACCGGGGCACGAACCCGTGTCCCCTGCATCAGCAGGCGGACTCTCAACCACTGCGCCACCAGGGAAGCCCTATTTTTAGTTTTTTAAGGAACCTCCATACTGTTCTCCATAGTGACTCTATCAATTTACATTCCCACCAACAGTGCAAGAGGGTTCCCTTTTCGCCACACCCTCTCCAGCACTTATTGTTTGTAGATTGTTTTGATGGTGGCCATTCTGACTGGTGTGAGGTGATATCTCATTGTAGCTTTCTTTTGCAATTCTCTAATTATTAGCGAGGTTGAGTATCTTTTCATGTGCTTCTTGGCCATCTGTATGTTTTCTTTGGAGCAATGTCTATTTAAGTCTTCTGCCCATTTTTTGATTGGGTTTTTGTTTTCTTGGTGTTGAGCCACATGAGCTGTTTGTAAATTTTGGAGACTAATCCCTTGTATGTTGCATCATTTGCAAATATTTTCTCCCATTTTGAGGGCTGTCTTTCCATCTTGTTTATAGTTTCCTTTGCTGTGCAAAAGCATTTAAGTTTCATGAAGTTCCATTTGTTTATTTTTGTTTTTATTTCTGTTACCCTAGGAGGTGGGTCAAAAAAGATCTTTCTGTGATTTATGTCAAAGAGTGTTCTTCCTATATTTTCCTCTAAGAGTTTTATAGTGTCCGGTCTTACATTAAGTCTTTAATCCGTTTTGAGTATATTTTTGTGTATGGTGTTAAAGAATGTTCTAATTTCATCTTTTTACATGTAGCTGTCCAGTTTTCCCCACACCATTTATTGAAGAGACTGTCTTTCCTCCATTGTATAGTCCTGCCTCCTTTGTCATAGATCAATTGACCATAGGTGCATGGGTTTATTTCTGGGCTTTCTATCCTGTTCCATTGATCTATATCTCTGTTTTTGTGCCAGTACCATACTGTTTTTATGACTGTAGCTTTGTAGTATAGTCTGAAGTCAGGGAGTCTGATTTCTCCATTTTTTTCCCTCAAGAGTGCTTTGACTATTCGAAGTCTTTTGTGTCTCTGTACTAATTTTAAGATTTTTTTGTTGTAGTTCTGTAAAAAATGCCATTGGTAATTTGATAGGGATTTCACTGAATCTGTAGATTGCTTTGGGTAGTATAGTCATTTTCACAATATTGATTCTTCCAATCCAAGAACATGGTATATCTCTCCATCTGTTTGTGTCATCTTTGATTTCTTTCATCAATGTCTTATAGTTTTCTGAGTACAGGTCTTTTACCTTCTTAAGTAGGTTTATTCCTAGGTATTTTATTTTTTGTTGCAATGGTGAATGGGATTGTTTCCTTAATTTCTCTTTCTGATCTTTCGTTGTAGTGTATAGGAATGCAAGAGATTTCGGTGCATTAATTTTGTATCCTGCAACTTTACCAAATTCATTGATTAACTCTAGTAGTTTTCTGGTGGTATCTTTAGGATTCTCTATGTATAGTATCATGTCATCTGCAAACAGTGACAGTTTTACTTCTTCTTTTCCAATTTGTATTCTTCTTATTTCTTTCTCTTCTCTGATTGCCGTGGCTAGGACTTCCAAAACTATGTTGAATAAGAGTGTCAAGAGTGGACATCCTTGTCTTGTTCCTGATCTTAGAGGAAATGCTTTCGGTTTTTCACCATTGAGAATGATGTTTGCTGTGGGTTTGTTGTATATGACCTTTATTATGTTGGGGTATTTTCCCTCTGCATCTATTGAGATAATATGTTTTTATTCTTCAAGCTGTTGATGTGGTGTATCACACTGATTGATTTGCAGATATTGAAAAATCCTTGCATCCCTGGGAAAAATCCCACTTGATTATGGTGTATGGTCCTTTTAATGTGTTGTTGGATTCTGTTTGCTTGAATTTTTTGAGGATTTTTGTGTCTATGTTCATCAGGGATATTCGTCTGTAATTTCCTTTTTTTGTGGTATCTTTGTCTGGTTTTGGTTTCAGGGTGATGGTGGTAGAATGAGGGTAGAATGAGTTTGGGAGTATTCCTTCCACTGCAGTTTTTTGAAATAGGTTCAGAAGGATAAGTGTTAACTCTTCTCTAAATGTTTGTTGGAATTTGCTCACGAAGCCCTCTGGTCCTGGACTTTTGTTTGTTGGCAGTTCTTTAATCACAGTTTCAATTTCATTACTTGTGATTGGTCTGTTCATATTTTCTATTTCTTCCTGGTTCAGTCTTGGAAGGTTATACCTTTCTAAGAATTTGTCCATTTCTTCCAGGTTGTCCATTTTATTGGCATATGGTTCCTTGTGGTAGTCTCTTATGATCCTTTGTATTTCTGTGGTGTCCATTCTAACTTTTCCTTTTTCATATCTAATTTTATTGATTTGAGCCCTTTCCCTTTTTTTTCTTGATTAGTCTGGCTAAAGGTTTATCAATATTGTTTATCTTTTCAAAGAACCAGCTTTTAATTTTATTCATCTTTGATACTGTTTTCTTTGTTTCTATTTCATTTATTTCTGCTTTGATCTTTATGATTTTTTCCTTCTACAAACTTTGGGTTTTGATTGTTCTTCTTTCTCCAGTTGCTTTAGGTATAATTTTAGGTTGTTTATTTGTGATTTTGTTTCCTGAGGTAAGATTGTATTGCTATAAACTTCTCTCTCAGAACTGCTTTTGCCACATCCCATAGATTTAGGATCATCATTCTTTCATAGTTATTTGTCTCTAGGTATTTTTTGATTTCCTCTTTGATTCCTTCAGTGATCCATTGATTGTTTAGTAGCATATTGTTTAGCCTCCACTTGTCTGTTCATAGTTTTTACAGTATTTTTTCCTTGTTGATTTCTAATCTCATAGCGTTGTGGTTGGAAAAGATGCTTGATATGACTTCAATTTCCTTAAATTTAACAAGGTTCACTTTGTGGCCAACATGTGGTCAATCCTGGAGAATGTTCCATGTGTGCTTGAGAAGAATGTGTATTCTGCTGCTTTTGGATGGAATGCTCTATAATTACCAATTCTCTCTGGTCTAAAGTTTCATTTAAGGCCTGTGTTCCCTTATTGATCTTCTCTCTGGATGATCTGTCCCTTGATGAAAGGGGGTGTTAAAGTCCCCCACTATTATTGTGTTACAATTGATTTCTCTTTTTATGGGTGCTAGTATTTGCCTTATATATTGGGGTGCTCCTATGTTATGTGCATATATATTTACAGTTGTTATATCTTCTTGGATTGAGCCCTTGATCATTATGTAGTGTCCTTCTTTGTCTCTTATAATGGTCTTTATTTTAAAGTCTATCTTGTCTGATTTTAGTATTGCTACTCCAGCTTTCTTTTGATTTCCATTTGCATGGAATACCTTTTTACATCCCCTCACTTTCAGTCTGTATGTGTCCCTAGATCTGAAGTGGGTCTCTTGTAGACAACACATATATTGGTCTTGTTTTCGTATCCATTCAGCCAGTCTGTGTCATTTGGTTGGAGTATTTAATCCATTCACATTTAAGGTAACTGTCGATATGTATGTTCCTATTGCCATTTTACGAATTGTTTTGGATTTGTTTTTGTAGGTCCTTTTCTTCTCTTATGTTTCCCACTTAGAGAAGTTCCTTTAGCAACTGTTGTACAGCTGGTTTGGTGGTGCTGAATTCTGTTAGCTTTTGCTTGTCTGTAGAGCTTTTGATTTCTCTGTTGAATCTGAATGAGATCTTTGCTGGCTAGAGTAATCTTGGTTGTATGTTCTTCCCTTTAATCACTTCAAATTTATGGTGCCACTCCCTTCTGGCTTATAGTGTTTCTGCTGAGAAATCAGCTGTTAGCCTTATGGGAGTTCCCTTGTATGTTATTTTTCTCTTTTTGCTTTTAATAATTTTTCTTTGTCTTTAATTTTTGTCAATTTGATTACTATGTGTCTCAGTGTTTTTCTCCTTGGGTTTATTCTGCCTGGGACTCTCTGTGATTCTTGGACCTGTGTGGCTATTTCCTTTCCCATGTTAGGGAAGTTTTTGACTACAGCCTCTTCAAATATTTTCTCGGGTCCTTTCTCTCTCTCTTCTCCTTCTTGTACCTCTGTAATGTGAAAGTTGGTGTGTTTAATGTTTTCCCAGAGGTCTCTTAGTCTGTCTTCATTTCTTCTCATTCTTTTTTTTAATTCTGTTCCACAGCAGTTAATTCCACCATTCTGTCTTCCAGGTCACTTATCCATTCTTCTGCCTCGGTTATTCTGCTATTGATTCCTTCTAATGTATTTTTATTTCAGTTATTGTATTGTTCATCTCTGTTTGTTTGTTCTTTAATTCTTATAGGTGTTTGTTCTTTAATTCTTTTAGGTGTCTGTTAAACATTTCTTGCATCTTCTTGATCTTTGCCTCCTATCTTTTTCTGAGGTCCTGGATCATCATCACTATCATTATTCTGAATTCTTTTTCTGGAAGATTGCCTATCTCCACTTCATTTATTTGTTTTTCTGGGGTTTTATCTTGTTCCTTCAGCTGGTACTTAGTCCTCTGCCTTTTCTTTTTGTCTGTCTTTCTGTGAATGTGGTTTTCTTTCCATAGGCTGCAGGATTGTAGTTCTTCTTGCTTCTGCTGTCTGCCTTTTGGTGGATGAGGCTATCTAAGAGGCTTGTGCAAACTTCCTGATGAGAGGGACTGGTGGTAGGTAGAGCTGGGTGTTGCTCTGGTGGACAGAGTTAAGTAAAACTTTTATCCACTTGTCTGCTGATGGGTGGGGCTGAGTTCCCTCCCTGTTGGTTGTTTGGACTGAGGTCACCCAGCAGTGGAGCCTACAGGCTCTTTGATGGGGCTAATGGTTGACTCTGGGAGGGCTCATGCCAAGGAGTACTTCCCAGAACTTCTGCTGCCAGTGTCATTTTCCCCATGGTGAGCCACAGCCCCCCGTGCCTCTGCAGGAGACCCTCTAACACCAGCAGGTAAGTCTGGCTCAGTCTCCTATGGGGTCACTACTCCCTGGGTTCTAATGAACACACTACTTTATGTGTGCCCTCCAAGAGTGGAGTCTGTTTCCCCGAGTTCTGTCAAAGTCCTGCAATCAAGTCCTGCTAGCCTTCAAAGTCTGATTCTCTGGGAATTGCTCCTCCCATTGTTGGACCCCCAGGTTGGGAAGCCTGACATGGGGCTCAGAACCTTCACTCCAGTGGGTGGACTTCTGTGGTATAATTCTTCTCCAGTTTGTGGGTCACCACTCAGCAGTTATGGGATTTGATTTTATTGTGATTGCGCCTCTCCTACCATCTCATTGCAGCTTCTCCTTTGTTTTTGGATGTGGGGTATCTTTTTTGGTGAGTTCCAGTGTCTTCCTGTTTATGACTGTTCAGCAGTTAGTTGTGATTCCACTGTTCTCTCAAGAGGGAGTGAGTTCATGTCCTTCTACTTTGCCATCTTGAACCAATCTTTCTAGACGATGTGATATATTTCCATTATACCATTATAGACATAAATCTCATGTCACTACGTTTAAGAGGATATAAGGTAAAATTTGCTTTCTTCTTCAAAATTTCAAATTGACTTTGTTACCTTGTCATTGATTGACATATAGTCAAAGACAGTAAAGAAAATCTATTTTTTTCCTACTAGATGTCTTAATAGTGTTACCTGAGAATATATGGGAAAATACTATACTAGTATGTTCTGTCACAGGTATTGTCCTCCATTACATCTAATGTTTCAGGTTTATTTATTAATGTAATGCATTTTCCCATATACCGATCAACTCCACTTAAAGTCTTTGATCAATTGGGCAACTTGCTTGGCAACCACGTATTCTTCAATGTTCCTTCTGTGCCTTCTCTCATAGCTGGGAAATGATTTCACTTTTAGGAAGATAAAGCTCTAATGAGACCTTAGAAATCTTTGTTCAAAGATGTCCAGTCTACTAGAGATCAGCTAAAAAGGTGTCTGAAATGTGAATTATTTTCCGATTAGAAGCCAACACTAGATTTTTTTTCTATTTCTTGAGGTCACAAATCAGATTCAAGCTATGTTTTAAACTCCACCGAACGCCAAAGCCCTTTTTTTAAACAAGGCCATTTTTTTCATTCTTTTTTTCTGAGAAGAATATTTCAGAATAATGGATTCATGGCTTTCAAACTCTATGGTGAATGAAAAAATGGTGCTTTAATAAACCTTGATCATTTGCAAACAATATACCATTAGATGGTTTAAATAATGTGCACTTGGTGACTCCCCTAGTCTAAGATGTGTTTTCTAGACAATGTGATTATTACTAATGGTACCTGGATTATGAGAACTTAAAAGATTTCTAAGCATTTTATAAATACAAATTTTTAAAGCATTTTAAGCAGTTTGAAAGTATTTTAAAAATACAAAGAATACAAAACAGTAGTGAGTAACCTCTTTAACTCTTCCTCTCATTGAATTGTAGAAAAAGTTCAGCTTTTAATTAGCTGGCAAAAATATGGGAAAATCCATAACCATATATATCTTGAAATTCTTTCTCATTAGACAGAAAGCAACACCAGCTGAGATGCGGTTTAGACAAGATGGATGTTAGTTTGAATGAGCAATTGTTTCTTGTGTTTGTGAGTATACATCACCAAATCTATATCCTGACTTGTGCCTCCACTCCTGGAGGGAGAATCCTTCTTAGGAAATCTTCAATGCTTAATGGAAAGAAAGAAAGTAAGGGAAGGAAGGAAGAAAGGAAGCAAGGAAGGAAGGAAGGAAGGAAGGGAGGATTAAATTAATTAAACTAGGAAGCCATTTGATTGATGTGGCTCTAATGCCTTGGCAGCCTTGTAAGAAGCCCAAAATCTAAACTTGTTCTAATGAAAAATTAGCATTTTCCATCTACCTCTACAAGGATTAAATAATGAGCTGCTGCAACCACTGACCTTCAACATACCCTGAAAGGAGTTCAGTGTAGAGATCAGGAATGAGGCACTCTGTGCTCTGAGAAAAACTGGCAGTACAGGGCTTTAGATAGTTAGATATTTTCGGGAGAAGATTTTATGAGCCCAATGCTTTCATCTCCTCATATCTAGAAAAGCACTAAAATCATTAACAGGGGCATCTGCTTCTCGTGACTAACAGCAAGCCTCTGCCAAAATGTGTACTTGACTGCACGTACCCCCTCCACTAAAATCATATATAACACTGATCTTCCCCCCAACCTCTTCGGAGCAGTTTCTCAGAGCTATCTGAAATGTTGTCTCCTGGGCTATAGTCCTCATTTTTCCCCAAATAAAACTTAACTCACAACTCTCATGTTGTGCATTTTGTTTCAGTCGACACTTGTAAATGGCTCAGGGTTAAGAAATTGAAACCCATAAGGACAACTAATCACAAACAGCCAATTTGGCTTTAAGCTACACTCAATCAATAATTTCCTTACTTTGCTTCTACCTTTTCTTTATGGAAAGTCTCTCCCTGAACCTGTATAGGTGGTGACTTCCTAACCACTTCAGGTTTGGCACTGCCCAATTAGAATTGATATTTACTCAAATAAACTCTTAAAATTTTTAATGTGCCTCAGTTTATCTTTTAACAGAAGTTAGGAAGGAAGGAAGATAAATAGATAGGAAGGATGAGAGTCCAAGAGAGAAAGGGAGAGGGGATGAAGGGAGGGAAGGGATCATTAAAAAAATAACAAAAATCCTAATGTATTTTGCTCCTCTGCATATTCTAGGTAGAAAAGGATTGTTACCTGTGTCATTAACAAAGGAAGTCTCCATTATTTAGTCAGTTTCATTTTCACATTAATGGCTGTTATTTAAAAGTTTCAGGGAACTCAGAGAGTTTAGTGTCATCTGAGTTTAGGCTGAAATACCTTAAATTGACTAGTTTGTAAAGCTACTGCAGTTTAAACTAATACTACTGGTTGGTTCATCATATGCAAAAGAGATACAGATCTCCCTGAAAGCTTCCATTTTTCTTTCCTCCTTTTGCTTAAGGAACTGAATAGAAACTTTAAAGTTTAAATTAAAAGGATCTTCTCTCATTCAATTTGGAGGTGGCAAATTGGAGATTGCTTAGTCTAGAGAACTTTCAAAGGCTTGATACCTAAATGTATTCTTCGGGTGGATTTTTTCCTGATGATGTGACATCATTTGAATACACTGAGGCCTCATCATTTACCAGGTTGGTAATAATTTTTATACAAAAATAGGCCTCCATAGGAATGAGGCTTGAACAAATAACAAGCAACAGTGCTTCCTTTGTGATAAATTGACACTAAAGCCCAATCCTGAAAATCTCTTATATTATTTAGAGGAGCAATGATCAAAGACAGAAGAGAAAAAAGAGCTGGCAGCCTCGTATATTCTCCACTGATACTGAGATAGTGTCAGTAATAGGGAGTGCGGTTACTACCGGGGAGAGCTGGAGAGCAGCTTTAAACCTCACATTCATATATCTTCTGAAAAAGTCAGGGGTAGGAGTGAAAAAGAAAATCAGGACAGTTTCTCTGTGAAGTTCTTTAAACTAAGCTGTGCAAATTGCTGCTCCCCAGTAGGACAGAAGCAAATACAAATTTAGGGAGAATAAAACAATAGAATTGGAATGTCCCTGGAATGCTGATAGGACTGATAAGAAAATACTAAGCGTTGGCTAATGAGAGTGGTTTCAATCCAGGGAGAATCTAGTCACTCCTATTTCCAATTTATACAACATTCTGTTGTCAGGCTAATCTTCCTAAAGTCCGGTTTTCTCCACATCACTTTTTGTTTGAAATTCCCTGTGCTTCCCCATTGCTTATAGGCTCTTGTATTGCAGGAGAGCTCCACCAAATCAGTGGACACATTAAAAACTGATGACCAACCAGATTTAAATCCCATGACATAAAAAGTTTATTGACAACTATCTATACTACAGCTTCCTAAAAATTTAAACTGTTGTAGCTAATATAACATATACCATTCTAGCCGATCTTAATCATCATCAATAAAATATTAATTCATTTATATATATGCATTTTTCATTATAAAACAAACACTTTCTTTTCAGATAAGGCAAAAAGTTCAATGATCCAACCCTCCATAGTATGTATATGGCAGTGCCTCAACTAAAACACATATTTCCAGTTTATTCTTCCATATATATTACAGCTTGATGATTATTTGCATTAACTAGATCCATTCAATTACATGTTTTCTCAGCAATCTTACAAAGGTTTCATCCATGTTTATGCTTCTTAAACCTTTTAAGCATTCAAATAAATAAAGTTCGAAAATGTATGCAGTTTTTATATACGATATTAAGTTAAATTTACATAAACATATAAATAACATAAGGCCAGAGAAATCTTAAGTCAGAAATTGGAAGATAGATCATTTTGTTTAGACTGTATTGTACCACTTTTGTGCTTGTATCATAACATAATAACTAAGCTTTTATTAAAACAAAGGGCAGAGGAGCATACATATGTGTGTATGTATATACATCTGTATCTATCTAACTGTGGGTAGATAATGTATATTCTACTTTTCCTTCCTTCCTTCCTTCATTCCTTTTTGTCAGTTGCACTGAAAGTGAAAATTTAAGATGATTCATGACTTGCAATTTGTCCTTAAACAATCTAGTCCAAATATATCTTTCCAACTTAATGCTACTACTTTTCTTTTCTTTTTTTTTGCATACTCTCTTATTGTCTGCCAGGGGAATAAACATTTTCATATTGATCTCCTCTTTTTAAGTATAACTAATAACTGTATAACTTTCCCCTCCTCACTTCTATTTTTTCTTCTTTTTAAATGCTACTACTTTTCTACGCAAGCCTTTGAGTGCACTATCTCATCACTACAGGACAATCTTCCTGTTTCTCCACCTTGCTTATATTGTTTTTCCCATAACAGTACCTAACCCTCTGTTTACTCTTTCCAGAACTACCTGCTCTATCTTAGTCATGTCTGTTCATTGTCATTCATCTCAATGTATTTTTTAATTTCCACTTTGATTTCATCATTGAAATCATCTTATTTCTCTTTCTGTGGTTGATTTCTAGTTTCATGCCATTGTGGTCAGAAATAATTCTGACTAGAGCATGTGATGCTCTAGTCTCATATAATCCTTCTTTGATCTCCTGAAACCACGATATCCAACCCATCTTACACTTATCAGAATCACGTGCATGTCTTTTGTTGGTGGCTTGCTCTGTCATGCAACTGTACATGCCGTTACCTCCTGCCTCCTTGACTATATTATAAATCTCAGGAGCACAGAAACATGGGCATCCCACTTTCATAGTACCTAGTGACAATTTGATAGCTCGTGCGGAGTAACTCTTGTAGGAGTAAATGACTGATAGAGCAGAAATAAACTTGCCAGGTCATCTGGGGTATAATAGAGGTCTTAGACTTTTTTTTTTTGTATGTAGTTTTTGGTTTTGTTCTGTTTTGTTGTTGTTGTTTTTAGAATAAGGAAAAAGAAAGCAAAAGGAGAGGACTACTGCCTCTGACATCATGAACATGTTCTAGGGCTTTGCTGGAGGTACTATCCAGGCTCCTAGCTGAAACACCTGTCAACATAGCTATATTAATCATACCACTGTTCTGGATTTTATTTTCTTATACTGAAAGCTGAATGAGAGCATGGTCCTCCTAAGAGGACCATGTGAAGAGTATTACTTTGCAAAAAGTAAGGAGAAAGAAGGGATGTAGAAGGCTCAAAAAAAACTAGCTTGACAATTTGGGGTTCTTTGTGTAAGGCATAAAACCACTTTCCTACCTAAATTGAGAATGTTCAAATGATTTCTTTGCTTCTGTAGTCAACTTGAGCTCCCTTATTGAGTGTGAATACCTCCTATTACCTGCTGTGACTATAGAATTGCCTTCTCAGCAATAGGTAGACCCACCAGAGTTACAGCCCTGAGGATGTAAGAGAGATTGCGGCACACTTGGGAATCCAGAAAAAGAATCTTCTGAAGTTACTGCTCTCCTAGTACAGAAACCAACTCAGAAGGTGACTGGGTGAGGGTAGCCCTCATAATGGATTTTCTCTTCAGTCAAGATAGTGCTAATAGTAGGAAGGTCTTGGTTGCTTGGTTTTGCTTTGTTTTTGATAAAAATAAGTATTTGGGGCACTGCAGATAGTGGAAAGGTGGTTGAGGGAGCTCAGCCACAGTAGCGAGGTCGGCTGAAAAGGGCAGCAGGGACTGTAACTCATTGTAGGCAGTTTCTAATGCCCAACAGGCTCCCCTGGTGTCCCTGTTTTGTTGACTTTGAATGAGGCAGGACATTGTTTTCCAAAACTACTCCCACTTTCATTATGATCATCATTGTCATTATCATCATTATTGCTATTCTCTGAATCACCCATCAGAGCAAACTTTCACATATTGATAGTGCCTGAATATAAGCACTTTAGTTACTTTCTCAAAACAAGAGTCTGCAGGGTCACCCCATCTTTGTAACTTTGTAGGCAGGGGCCCTCCAATTACAGACAAATGTTCTGAAATTACCTTTGTGCTCTATTCACAAACCACATAGATGCATTTTTCTCATTAAATGTAATTCCATGTTGAGAGAAAGGCAAAGTGGCATATATATATTAGCCCATAAAAAAGTAAAGCCATACTCAGAATGTCCTAATTCACTAGAAAAAAATTGGATAAAATTGACAAAAGTTGGGGTATTATGGGAGCAGATATGTCCCACTGAAGGCCAAGGCCAACATTCCAAATCAGGTGTTTATTGTTTAAAACATGTCTGGGAAAATTAATAAGGTAAGTTATTACCCACCATGTCTGCAGTTTTCCCATTACCAGCTATAAAAGCAGGTAGCAATCTCACTCTACCTTGCAGGCATCATTCATTATAAATTATTTGCTTTCAATCATGAGTGGAATACAGTGATAGGAAAAGGACCAAAGAAGGTCTTCATTGTGTTTTATTAGGACACAAAAACGGGAGCATTGAGCATCCATGTTACATTTTGAATTCAAATGATTAATTGGTGACTAGATCCTTGGTGTTATCTGAAACCAGACTGGTTTCTTTCCTTTTCTTATATATTTTTTTAAAACTAAGAGCCTGAGGCATACTCTCCTATCTAGGACAGTAACTCATATTACTTTATGACCTAAGAGGTATCTTCATTTGTGTCTTGCCTCAGCCCTCCTTTTGTTCCAGCCAACTGTTGTTGAAGATAAAAGGTGGGGAAAGTGTTCCTTGTGGTTGACTCTGCTCCGACCTGTCAGAGAGAATCAAAAGATAGATTTATGCTCCCTAGTACCATGCTTGGTCATAGATCCAGATGCCTCTGTGAGGACAGCAGAAATCACCCTCTATTGATGGCTGTCTGTGATCATGCAGGAGTCTTTAAGATGGCCAGTCTATGACCATGAGTGAAAACTGCAGTGACCAATCATGTAGGCATCTCAACTTAGATCCAAATAATATTTGTACATATAGATGAACTTCATACATGATTACCAGATTTCTTACTTATCCTTGTTATTTAAGTATAGACTTAAACTTTTGTATCATATTTGATTAAAGTACATGATTGTTCCACATAGGACTCCTAGATGAAATAGTCAAGACTCTGAGACCAATAATTATTCATATGGAGATAACTGAGGAGGCTGCAAAGCTCATGGAGCACAAATATTCCTCGGGATACTGCTTGTGATGTGTTGTGAAATACTAATAGTTTGACATTTTTAAATTGGGGAGAAGAAATAATTACTCAAAGAGCTTACCAAAATTAAGTGCAGGACTAATTAAGGCTAGCTTGACTGTTATTGATATAATTTCCTCTTACGTGAATATAACCCCCGCAGGCAGTAGGGGTGCCTGATGGATGTTCCCCTTAGGAAACGTGTGGTCATGTCTGATAAGCAGAGACAACACAACATCACTTATTCTTATCAAAGCTCCCCAGGCAGGAAAAATTAAGAGATAGGGATTACCATTTAATCTGCAAGAACTGGGATCTCTATTCAGCAGTACTTACAATTTATGTACTTGAATATTTTACTATGCTTAAAATCTTGAAATCTCCAAGTATAAAAATTGCTGCTAGTTTTCTTAGAGTACAAGTGGTAGTTACAACTTACTCTTAAATAGATCTCCACCTTGGAACTGGATTCTTAATGACTAGAATACATTATATCTCTGTACCAGAGGTGGTTTGTGAAGGAATAAAAGATTGTGATGAACAGAAATGCATTCTAATGTCTCTTTTTCTGGTTCATTTGCTTATTCAACAAGCTATCATCATCTTTGCACCATACATTCTGCCAGGATTTGAGGTTATATAGCTTACCTTAGTTAGCTTAAGGTAGGTTTCACTCTAATAACAATGAATCATCAAAAATCTTAGATGCCTTTAATCGCAAAGGCTTATTTGTTGCTTATGTATTTTTAAAGGTTGGCTTTGACTCTGCTCCATGTCAATCTTCATTTTGCAATTTAGGCTGAAGGAGCAACCCCTCTCCACTCATGCCCGTCTCATTGTAGTGGGGAAGTAGCAATGGCAGAATCAGGTGGTGGCTTTTAAAATTTCTGCTTGGAAGTGGCGCGTGTTGCATTAACTCACATTTCATTGGCCAAGTTAGGTCACATCTACAGGCCAATTGTCAATGAGGTGGAAAGAATAATTCTTCTGTCAAGAGGTCCTGGAAATGAGGGGCAGGGGATATTTTTGACAATAATATGATTTACAACACTGCCTAAGGGAACTTATAGTCTAGATGGAAAGCTGAAAGTTATGACACACAAGTGCTACAGGGCATGCAACAAGCAGCGTTCTGTATTAGCATCTGTTAAGGTTCTTCACCTTGTTCCCTAGTAAACATTGCAAATATGTGCTCTGTTGGTAAATGTTTCTGTTTTTCTCATACTGAGTGAAGGCAGAATTTGCCAAAGGAAAACCAATTTAAGGCAGACTTCTTGATACAAATATAGGGTTTAGAGATGTGGATCAGATGAATAGTGACTTCTCCATTACCAGGCCACATTGACTGAATGTCCAATTCAATTGATTGTGCAGATATTGACCATCTGGATCACAGGAGGAAAAAGCTCTAATTTAATGGAACAAAATGACTGATTCAATAGTCACATATCAATACAGCCTCTTGATCATCCAATAACTATAGATCTCCTTAAAAACCAAATGAAAAGGACAAAGAAGTGGAAGCATATTAAAATTTTCATGAGGTCCCTCCCTGACCTTTATTAGGCCAGTGTTGGTTTGCTTTTGGCTCAGGCCTTTGTACCAGTTCATCTAATTCCAGATGGATACATATCACACACTCAAGTCTAAACCTCATCTGAGAATTTTCATCTAGTTTCATTTAATATGAAATGCCTCTAACATCTAATAATATTTGATAATATTCAGTTGCCCAAAGGGGCTGATTGTTAACTTCTCTGAAAACTTGTGATTCAGCTTACTCATCCTTAGAATTTATATTATCAGTAAGTATATCATATAAATAATTCAACAGTTAAGAAAAGATAGAATCTGTGAAAATGGTGGAATTTGCAAAACTTTCATTATCATGTTTAACATTTGATGAGCTCTTAAAACTGAATACAAAGCACAGAAGATTCATTGCTTAATGAAGGCTATTTAGAAAAATAAGTTTCCCTGGTGGCGCAGTGGTTGAGAGTCCGCCTGCCGATGCAGGGGACACGGGTTCTGTGAGCCATGGCCACTGAGCCTGCGAGTCCGGAGCCTGTGCTTCGCAACGGGAGAGGCCACAACAGTGAGAGGCCCATGTACTGCAAAAAAAAAAAAAAAAAAAAAAAAAAATAAGTATAATACAGTTCTTATACTTTGCTTGAAACTAAAATTGCAAGCAAAATTCAGGTTTCTTATAGGAGAGGAAATTGAATGACCATTTTGATAAACTGATTAAATAGATTTAAAATGTAATAGGTATATGGGGTGACCCTGTGTTATTACTGAAGGAACAGTGACTGAAAGACAGGGGACATGAACTACACACAGCTCTTCCTTCAGTGAAATGTGCCTCAGAGCAAAAACTTGCCGCTGCCAGATATTCTGAATTTTGAAACTGAATTATGTGGGTCAAGTCCTGGTAAATTTGCTGGAAATCATATTATTTTCTTACTTCTTTCTTTCATTGATTGAAATATAATGATTGAACTACTAAATATTTAAGAGAAAAAGTAGGTACTGGATAATGTATTAATAAAACAACCCTGCTCTCAGGAGTTTGGTATCAACTAACAAAGAAAAAATGACCAAATTGTTGTAGTGGGTTCCATGAAAGAAATAAAGGCCTGATACCTAGAAATCTGCATGGGTAGTGAAGGATGTCTTCTCTGAGGAAGTCAATTGTCCAGGTCTAAAGAATGAAAACTGGGGACAAAGAGTGTTGCAAGCAGAGAAAACAGCTTCAGCCATGTAAAGGGTCTGGATTTTATTCAAGTGCAATGGAAAGCCATTGACAAGTTTAGAGGCAGGGAAGTAAGAGGAGGTGATTTATGTTTAGAACAATTGATCTGGCTGTTGTTGGAAGAATGAATTATAGAAGGGTAAGAGTGTAGGCAGGGAGATACAGTGGGAGAAATTGCACTGGTCTGGGCAAGACGTGATGAGAGACTGGACTAGGAATAATGAGAGTGGAGATCAAGGCAGGCAAATGGATTTCAAATACCTTTTGGAGGAAGAAACGTCAGTATTTGCTGATAGTTGGATATACAGAATGATGCAGAGGGAGGCATTAGGAGTATCTGTAGCCTTCTGGCTTGAACAGTTGGGTAGGTGGTGCCCTATAGTGAAAAGATGAGGTCTGGGAAAGAAATCAATGGAAGGGCAGGTGATAATCAAGAAATCCATTTCAATCTGTGTAGTGGAGATTACCGTGAGTCTTCCAATTGGAGATTTCTAGGTGTAGTTGGATATGTGAACGTGGAGCCCAGAAAAAAGCATTGGGATAAAGGTAAAGCCTGATACTTAAAGCCACAGGAATGGAGGAGGTCACTGATTTAAAAAAAAAAAAGGCTGAGAGAAGTGTAGAGAATCTGGGACCAAGCTCTTGAGTCATCAGAAAAACAAATAAAAAACTGAGAAGATGAGGTCAAAAAAGTCAGAGACAAACCAGGAGAGAGTAGTGTTCTGAAAGTCAAAGGAAGGCAGTATTTTAAGAAGGGGGTGTTCTATCCCACCCCTAGATACTGATGAGAGGCAGATGAAGTCAGAACAGAAAAGAAGCCTTCTTCTTAGCAGTGGAGACATCATTGGTAACCTTGGAATAAACAGTTTTTCAGTGGAGCGAGGATGGGAAGATATAGCCCAAACTGGAGTGGAATGAGGAGTAAATGTGATGTGGGGCAGTGGAGACAGAAGGTATAAACAATTCTTGAGAAGTCATTCTGAAAAGGGGAATAGAAAAAAGGGGATATCTGGACAGGAATACAAGACTCAAAGAGGATTCTTCTTGAAGGGTAAAGACTAAACAGGTTCATTGCCAATGGGAAAGGTAAGGCAGAGAAAGACTTCGACAGTGCGATTAATAAAGAGATGCAAAGCCTATGCGAAAGTTAGGGCAGGTGGGGAGTGTGATCTTCAACAGACAGAGGGATTTCTTCAATAATAGGGAACGAGGTAAAGATGGATAAAGATGCAGGAAAGTGGAAAATGAGGACATGTAGATTTTGTCATTTAAAAATGATGCAGAATCATGACCTGAGAGGTAGAGAAGGTGTGGGGCAGGGATTTTGAGAGAGGAGAAATGTCTAGCAAGGTGTAGGAACCTTTAGAGAGCATTTACACGTATGGGCATTCCTAACATTTGGTAGAGGATTGATACATGTTGACAAATAAAGTATGGCATTTTAGTTTTAAAAGCATATTCACAATTAATTTTCAGATGGAAACCCAAGACAAATTTTTGCATATTACCAAATTTAGTCCAAAAACACTTTTTGTAAAAATCTCTCTAAACCTCAAATAGAAGAGCCACACTTGCCAATTTGCTCCAGCCATGGCCTAGAGAAGATGTCATCAAGACCCGAGGTTAGAAGAAAAACAGTCAGCATTATATATCTTCTAATTGCCCCAGTCCTCTGATTTGTGAGAAAAAAGCTAGTAAGGTCAAAGGTTTTGCTCAATAGAAGTTCTGGATATTTGCATATCAGAAATGCCACAATTATATGCAAATAACCATTTTGGACCATGTTTTATATGGATAAATAAGATGCTTATACCACCTACTCTGTATTTTTAAAATATCTTTTTCTGTGATCACCTTAAAAAAGTCCTTTTTACTGGTTCTACTTGAGACTGTTTTCCAAAACCATTTCCTAAGTTCGGCACTCTGAGTAAAAATGCTCAAAACCTCCTGGTAAGCCTGAGTATTGATTATCTTCTAATCTAGTTTTGACTTTGCCTTGAAACTTCAGCCATAAAAGATTTAAAAGATTCTGCCCTTCACTAAGAGCTATCATCTGTAATCCTTGCACTTACCCATTTCAGAATCCAGATAACTGAATGTCCCGTTCAGTTACCTTTATAAACCCCCAAATCAAAGTTTCTAATATCAACACTTGCCTCACTCATCACTCTTGCTTCTCAACTTCCAATTTATTGGTAATTGTTTACCACCCCTTGCCATTTACTGTCTGCAGGGTTTGAGTGGTGAGAGCAGCTAAGCAGGCTTCTGGAGTCAAACAGCTTTAAAAGTTCCACAAATTTCATACTGGAAATGGGAAAACACAAAAACAGTGCATGTCAAGATGTCATCCCATGTTGACAGTAAATCATTTAGCTAACATTTAGTTTGTCTTTTGTGTACTATCGGGAACCAGTAGCTGCTGCTATGTGTGTGCCGGTATGTGCATGTGTGCTTCAGTGTAATTTCTTAAGCGTTCAGAAAATGCTGCAGCTTTTGCCTCCATTCTTCTTTTTTAACCTTTTACAAATAGCCAAAATTATGTATGGATGTGTGATTTCACTGTCCTTTTCTCTCAAATGCAGGCAATAAAAGTTGATTTGCACTAACAAGCTAAAAGCTCTGAGTGCTACCAGAATGTGATGCCTTTGAGGAGGGAGAGCAGCTATTAGATCCTATGATGGTAGAACGTATTTTCACAATAGACATCAAAAAGATTTAGAATCCACAGCTGGGATCCAACCTATTGTTCAGAAGTCAGCCAGTATGGAAGAAAAGATTCAGTTGCTTTTGATTTCAGCACAGTCCAGGTAGACTATAGCTGCTGCAATTTCATCCCTCCCTACTCTCTTCCTTACTCTGCAAGAATTATGATTATGGTAGGTTCATGGGATTAGTAATAAGGTATAAAAACGTTTGTGAGAAAATACATGCTAGAAATCCTATGTTTATGCCACTGGTTGGTAGTTGAAATTTCCATTAGTTACTAAGTAGAAAATATAGTCAAAGACTATATTAAAAATGAAAATATTCTTCTGATTACATGCATCTATCCTTCCCATTTTACATTTAATGGGCACATTTACTAAATTTGAAAAGATGTTACTATGGTCCTGCACAGAATTGTGGGCTAGAAATACAAAGCTGCCAATTTGCTAAGATAAATTTAGCCTAAAATAAATATATATAGTGCTTCTTAAAAGGTGAAAGTATAACTGGATAGTTTCAAATCTCAACCACTATACAGAATAGACATATGACCACTATGTAACTATCATGATTGTGCTATTCAGGCAAACAAAAAGGTGTCCCAAGAAAGGATGGAGCTTCCATGATGAAAAGAATGTGACTAGAAGGATGAATATAGTTCATACTGACAGATGGGCTAACCCATTTTTGCATCTTGGCCTTTCTCCCATCAATCAAAGCCAGAAGGACACAAGTGGAATATTACAGTGAGTTTAAAAAAATGTTTGTCAAACCATTAAGTCACTTCATACAGTATGGTAGTGGCCTAAGAGTTTGGGCTTTGGACAAAGCCAAATAAATACTCTCCATGTTTTAATATAAGCTGCCATTTGTTGTAGTGGGTTCCATGAAAGAAATAAAGGCCTGATACCTAGAAATCTGCATGGGTAGTGAAGGATGTCTTCTCTGAGGAAGTCAATTGTCCAGGTCTAAAGAATGAAAACTGGGGACAAAGAGTGTTGCAAGCAGAGAAAACAGCTTCAGCCATGTAAAGGGTCTGGATTTTATTCAAGTGCAATGGAAAGCCATTGACAAGTTTAGAGGCAGGGAAGTAAGAGGAGGTGATTTATGTTTAGAACAATTGATCTGGCTGTTGTTGGAAGAATGAATTATAGAAGGGTAAGAGTGTAGGCAGGGAGATACAGTGGGAGAAATTGCACTGGTCTGGGCAAGACGTGATGAGAGACTGGACTAGGAATAATGAGAGTGGAGATCAAGGCAGGCAAATGGATTTCAAATACCTTTTGGAGGAAGAAACGTCAGTATTTGCTGATAGTTGGATATACAGAATGATGCAGAGGGAGGCATTAGGAGTATCTGTAGCCTTCTGGCTTGAACAGTTGGGTAGGTGGTGCCCTATAGTGAAAAGATGAGGTCTGGGAAAGAAATCAGTGGGAGGGTAGGTGGTAACCAAGGAATCTATTTGAATCTGTGTAGTGGAGATTACCGTGAGTCTTCCAATTGGAGATTTCTAGGTGTAGTTGGATATGTGAACTTGGAGCCCACAAGAAAGAGATAGATGGCACTTTATAAATTCTGCTCAAATATAGTAACTTGCAGTTATGATTCTATACATGGAGATGAACACAGATGCCACATACATGAAGTCTATTTTTTATTTAATTTTAGGAGATCTCTACTGTTCCTCTATTATAGAATGGATAAAAAGTTCATTTGGATTTTATTCTTAGAAAAAAATTTTAAACAAGTCTAAGTATTTTAATTTTAAGCAAGTCTAAGCTATGAGTCCATTAAAAGTAATAGAAGGAGATAGAGATCAGCTCTAAGTAAATCCTGTGCAAAGAAATTTATCTTTCAAGTATTCACCTCTTCTGGAAGATAAGACAGATTTTCTTAACCAATTAATTGAGACTGTTAACTAAATGTCATGACAAACAAATTCACATTTTACCTCAGGAAGCCACTTTTTATTGCAAACTTGGCAAGAACACTGTAAACTTGTATAAAGTGATGATATAGCTTTTCCAGGATCCCTGCTGTGCTTCATGATTAACAGATTTAAATACATGGCTTATTGGAAAAAAAAGAAATGGTGACTGGGAATCAGTGGCAAAACAGCTACTGATTCAGATTCTAAAGCAACTATCCCCAGTCTCCTGATGAAAGATGAGACTGGTATTTGGCTGTGTGGCATCATTATTACTCATCAGGTTAGTAGAGCTGATAACAGGGGGTGAAGAATTTGTCAGTAGGTTTTCCTGGGAACTATGAGGCCAACTTGGAGTCAGGATAGCCACATCCTGGAAGGAATCTGGAAATTACCAGATTGTGACTCTAACTCCACTCAGCCATTAATTGACTTCACTTATCAGTATACATATCTGCTTAGACCTCTGGATACTAAGCTCTTAGAAAGAGTCTTTTATTTTATCTTTGTTTCTACACAAGGACTAGTAAGATGCTTCACACATGGCCAGCATTGATTTATTAGATAAAAATAGCACTCTGATTTTGTATAGTAAATTTCAGTTCCAACATTTCCCACTAAAAAAATCTATATATTTCAATTAGTCAGTCAAAAAGTATTTATTGAACATTGAACAAAGACATGTAGTCTTTGTGCTTAATATGTGTGTGCTTGTGTGTGTGTAAATTCTCAATGCTTTTTCAGTGAATAAATATGCAAAAAATTCAAGGATTGTTCATTATAGGCTAAGTTTGTCAATGTATGCTCAGTGGAAAAGGTGAAACTTGAGCCATCCTTTGGGAGGAAATGGGTAGAGAAGGAGCCAACAACAGCCTCATTATTTGGATAAGGACAATCACCAGTGAAAGAACTTTGCCTTGACAAGGAGCTACTGCAAAGTGCTCCCACTGTCATCTTAGTAAACATCTTGGTCCGCAATGCACGGAAGGAGAGTTTTGACTAATTGTGGCTCCCAGGAAAATTGGTAAATTGGGTTCAGATTGGTGTTTTTCTTATATTTGGAATCATCCCCAGGATTTTAAACATCATAAGATGTGTGTGAAACCGAGGGAATCTGAGTAGTTGAATGGGGATGTCAGCTGTCCCTAGGAAGTTCATGTCAGTATCAGAGTACGAAAACTGATGATGTATGGCTGCTATTACTACTAAGTCTGATGAATTTATATTTTGTTTTAATAGACAAGGCATCCAGCATCCAACTTGGTAACTACATTTTCTGGGTGGACATCACTCTTATTGCTGCTGGCTCTTGTGGTCTATATAAAAAATGAATATGGTTGGTTGATTTCCAGCTCTAACACTTTGAACCAAACCTATTATAAAACATTGGCAACAAATTTTAAGACCTGAAGTCTGATTCATCACTAATTAATTAAATCTCTCAATGTGTATAAAGAGCAGTAAAGACAGGAGGGGATGTAGAAATGTATCTATAGGATAAGCTTCATTCTATGTTTCTGTACTATCCACTTTAAGGGGCAATTTTGAAAAATTCTTTATTATGGATATTTTCAAATATATGTAAACCTAGATAGAAGAGTAAAATGTATCCCCATGTACCCATCAAAAACTTCAAACATTATCAATATTTGGCAAGTCCTGTTTCATCTATGTGTGCCCCCACTTCCTCTCTCTCCCTCAAGGATTACTTTAAAGAAAATTCCAGACATCATGTTATTTCATCTATAAATACTTTCAGTATTTATCTCTAAATCATTAAAACTCTTGTTTATATAACAATAAAACCATGATGTGATTTTAAAGATTGCAGGGATACTCCTCTGTCCTTAACCTGTTTATTTACCAATGTCTAAATTCTACAAACTTAATGTTCTTTGTTGGAAGATAAAATATTAACACCTCATCAGAACTGTCACAACTAAAACCTTTTTAGTTATGATTTATTAAAGAAAAGGTATCTGAATTTGCAAAAGATAATGACTGGCCATTTTTGAAATTATATCTAGAATAGGCACAGACATCCTAGAAAGTTAGAAACTGTGAGAAATTCCCCCAAATCCTAAGGTTATCTGTTCCTTGAGGGTATAATAATAGTCACAAATGTCCAAGGTCATAGAATGGTGGGTGGTAGAGGCAGGATTGCAAGCCAGGTCTCCAAAGGCTACCATGTTAACTTCTGGCTTCTCCCCACCCTCTATCCCTTCCTTGGATGACTTTCCTGGGACTGATGTTTAGTCTTCTGTAATCATGCCTGTAAGTGTATCACCCAAGCATGTTTCTCCTTTCTAGTCATCCCTGCTCTAAACCCCCTATGTCAATCACCTGTGTTGGATCTCTTTAATGCAGCACAGAGAATAAAACAGATAGATATAGTTATGTTGCATATAAAACAGATGGAAGTTCCAGTCCCTGCTTCAAGTGCATCATGATTTTTACCAGCTGTAGAGTATTAGAATTCTGAAAATTCCTTCCAAACTCAATGGCTTCCTCAAGATTCCCTGAGTTCATTTCCAGTGTGTACTGATGACTGACCTTGAAGGAAATAAACTAGAAGACATACAAATTATTACAGACCGCAGCAACCTGAAGAGCACTATTGAAGATAAAATTTGAAGTTTCTATGCCAAACTGAGCAGCCCATCCATCCTGATGGGTTAAGACAAAATTTACTCAATTTTATAGGGAGGGCTTCCTCTGCTCTTCACATGAAAACTTTTCATCTATTGCAGGAAGAAACGACTGTGCCCATGAAGCTTATGAGCTACTGGAATGTTGAGAATAGAGGATTCTAATAAAATCACTATCCACTGCAGGTCACCTACTCCTTCTTGTCACAACCAGGACTCAACAGGGGGCAGGGAAGGACATGCAAATTCTGAGCTAGCATGGTTTGGTGAAAGGAGAGCCTGAGATGAACTACATGATTCTAATGAGTTTTCTGATAACTTAATACAAGTAAGCAAAGTGGATTACGGTAGTCAATGTCCTTCCAGAGGCTGTAGTTCTACAGCCTCATAAAACTTACAGTAGTGATTGCTCCCCAGTGCCCCCTTCTCCCTGCTTAACTAAATTCCTTCCTTCCTTCCTTCCAAGTCTGGCTCAAGTTCCCCTTCCCTCATAAGCTTTGTTCAACTACCATGGCCTGCAGAGATTGTTCCCTTATCTTCATTCTTGTTTAACTTATGGTCTTTTTCACTTTACTGGGAAATTAGAAGATGTCTTAAAATTAATTTCTAAGAAGGTACCAAGTCAGCTGACTACACATAAATCTCAAAAATATACTTTGTATGTCTCTGTTTACAGCTATTTATTTTACATATGAGGTAAGAATTAAGTTATAAAGAGTTGGGTATAATTAGAATTCCTAGAAGAATGTGTAAAAGTGGGCAGCATTCCAGAGCGATGTAGCTCTCATATTCAGTGGGACCACCCTCCAGCAAACTGTCTACTACTGCCCCAGAAAATGTGACTGAGTGGGGCAAAGAGGCCACAGTGAGATCCCCTAGGCACCAACAAGAACTCAGCTAATTACTCCAGCACCTGTATCCTTACACAATAAGTAATAGCTGTATCTTTTGTTGCGCTGAAGACAAGCTTTAATCACAGATTAGTAACCTAATCATTGTTTTCCAGTGACATAAAATCGTGACAGTCCATCATTTGACATTTAACTTATATATTTAACTTATATTTTTCCATTGGCTTTTTATCTTATCTTTCTCCTTAACTAGGTTGTAAACGCCACTGAAAATACAGACTTCCTATTTTTGCTATCCACAATGCACAACTCATTGTTCCAGGCAAAATAGACTATCAATACAGTATTCATTTGCCATTGCTGTTAACAGTCTAAGCAAACACTGATTGGAGTGCTAAAGTATTTGCAAAGCCTCTTCTTGAGGACAAAGGTGGTTTTACCTGATAATTCCCCTGTAGCTCACAATCACACAGAGGTAAAACAGATTTCTAGATGAATAAGAATACTAACTTAAAATGTCTAATGTGAGTAATAGGATATTAAGACTATCAGTTATTCTACTGTGATTCAAAGTATTTAGATCTATTCTAAGTTATCACAAGTTATCGCTATCCCAGACTTTTTCTGGAGATTTTAATCTTAGATTAACTTACAGCTATTTACAGTCAGTAGCTCAAATGGCTGGAAGATAGTTCAAGTCTTATAGCATCTTTTACTACTTCTAGGTTTTCCTAGAAAAACCTGAGAAAATAAGGGAGCTAAATCATTAAGCCGTATTTTCCCTCAAAATAATATTTTTTTTTTTTTTTTTTTTTGCGGTACGCGGGCCTCTCACTGCTGTGGCTTCTCCCGTTGCGGAGCACAGGCTCCGGACGCGCAGGCCCAGCGGCCATGGCTCACAGGCCTATCCTCTCCGCGGCATGTGGGATCTTCCCGGACCGGGGCACGAACCCGTGTCCCCCGCATCGGCAGGCGGACTCTCAACCACTGCGCCACCAGGGAAGCCCTCAAAATAATATTTAATGAATTGTTCTATCTAATTTTGTAAGGTAAATATAGAAAAATAGTTGCATAACTTTTGCATTTACTATGACATTTCTATGGAGGATGTTGTGTATCATACCATTCAATGTCTGCTGTACAGTATCCTAACATCAGACATTTCTTTCAAAGTTTGGGGCTAGAAAAGCTTTTGGTTTCCCTAAGGAAATTATATGCATTTTACTCTTGTACACATCCTTGACTTGGATACAAGGAAGCTTACATGGTTTTTTTGCTCAATCCCCAAAACCATATTGAGCTTTCTAATTGGTATTTTTGTCTTCTCTCCTTAGCTATGTTTCTGTATTCTTTAATTTGTATTTTACTACTTCTTTTATATCTGTCATTTTAGGAACTGACTTAAATCCTTTCTGAAAGGATGTGGTGCACAAATGTATTTAAATTGAAGTCACACTTAGCATTAAATGGGAAAGCAAGCTCTAGGTGAAGGCTGTGGTGTTGGTACCTATATGAGCAATGGCATGAACACTTGCCTTGTCTGAACTCCACTGGGAAGGCCTCTGAAAAAGTTGGGTGATAAGAAGCTGTTTAAGAAAGCTCACCTAACCAGGCTAGAATAAGGAGTTGTATATGGGCCTAATAGAGTAAATGCTTTCAGAAAATGCTGAATTAATTTCACTTAACATGACACCCTCAAGGCCCATCCGTGTTGTTGCAAATGGCAGGATTTCCTTCTTCTTTTGTAGCTAAAATGCACACACATATATATATCTCATTTCCTTTATCCATTCATCCACTGATGGACACTTAGTTTGTCTTCATGTCTTGACTATTGTGAATAATGCTGTAATGCAGGTGGAGTGTAGATATCTCTTTGAAATAGTAATTTCACCTTCTTCAGATATATACCCAAACTGGGATTGATGGATCATATGGTAGTTCTATTTTTAACTTTTTGAGGAATCTCCATACTGTTTTCCATAGTGACTGCACCAATTTACATTCCTGCCAACAGTGCACCAGGGTTCCCTTTTCTCCAAATCCCCATCAGCATTTTTCTTAGCTTTTTGATAATAGCCATTCTAACAGCTGCAAGATAATATCTCATTGTGGTTTTGATTTGCATTTCCCTGATGATTAGTGATGTTAAGCATCCTTTCATGTACTTGTTGGATATGTGTATCAAATCATCACACTGTACACCTTAAACTTATACAATGTTACATGTCAATTATACCTCAATAAAGCTGGGGGGAGAAAAGAAAATGTTGAACCTCCGTGTGCTGCTAGATGAAGGAAAATAGCAGCTGAAAGGGATCTTGGAGATTGAAACGTAGACAAGGAAATGTAGCTTGCTCAAGAGAGCCCAGATAGGTAACGCAGCATTGATTGTGGAAAGGGTTTCTTGAATACCAGCATGGTTTTCTTTGACTTACTCCCAACTGACTTTTGAACATCTTGTGACCTCTTAGGCAAAGTTGCCTGAAGGTCTGGGCCAAGAGAAGCTAGGCACAATCTCAAGATTTGCTGGAGCCAAGGAGAAACTGTTTGCAGCCCTGGATAGGGGAGAAAACATCAGGCCTCACTATTTCTGTGTCAGGGACCCTAGGTAATAATAATTCTTTCTACATGTTCAGTGACATCTCTGAGTGCCCAGTAATGTGAGCGTCAAAAAGGTAAGACTACAGATCATACTTACTTGCCATCATTTTGAGCTCTAGCTAGATGGTCATGACTATTCATCAACCAGACAAGTATGGACAGGAAAGCCCAGGACTGAGACTGATGTTTGGCCATGTGGGAAAGGGCTGGAAAGTTCCCAGGGCTGTCAAGCAAAATATCCATTTCTGGAAGTCAGTATAAAAACAAAGGTCGAGGTTGTCAAGGACAGAATTTGGGAATTTAGAAATTTTTAGTGCAAGTGGGCATGTGATCTTAAGGAAGAAACTTCTCTATTTTTAAAATAAATTTTAGTTTTTAGAGCAATTTTAGGAATACAGAGACATTGTGCAGAAAATAGAGTTCCTATATACCCCTCACCCCCATAATGTCTCCTATTATTAACATCTTGCATTAATGTGGTATAGTTGTACAATTGGTAAACCCTTTGATACTATTAACTAATGACCATAGTTTATATTAGGGTTCACTCTTTGTCTTATACAGTTCTCTGGGTTTTCACAAGTGTATAATCTCATGTATCCACCATTAGAGTATTACACAGAATAGTTTCACTGCACTGAAAGTGCCCTAAGATCAAACTATTCATCCCTTACTCCCTTCCCCTTAACTCTTGGCAACGAGGAATCTTTTTGCTGTTTCTACAATTTTGCCTTTTGTAGAATGTCATGTACATTTGAAATCATACAGTATGTAGCTTTTTCAGACTGGTTTCTTTCACCTAGCAATACACATTTAAGTTTCCTCCCTGTCTCTTCATAGATTGATAGCTCATTTCTTTTTATTGCTGAATAATACACATTGTGCAGATATACCAGTTTGTTTATCCATTTACCTACTGAAGGACATTTTTGTTTCCAATTTTTGGCAGTTATGAATGGTATAAACACTTATGTGCAGGGTTTTGTGTAGACGTAACTTTTCAGTTTATTTAAATAAATACCAAGCAGTGTGATTGCTGGATTACACCGTAAATCTGTGTTTGACTTTGTTAGAAGCTGCCAGACTGTCTTCCAAAAGCGGCTTTACCATTTCGCATTCCCATCATTAATGAATGAGAGTTCCTGCTGCTACATATCCTCATCAGCATTTGATGTTTTCAGTGCTTTGGACATTGGTCATTCTAATAGATGTGTAGTTGTATCTCATTTTATTTTATTTTATTTTTTGTTTATTTTTTAATGAATCATAAATTTTATTTCAAAATATAAATGTCACTAAACACACATACACCTTAAAACAATAAAATTTACAATTTAGCTAATTTTTAATCTTTTTGCATAGGACATCATTACAATATAGAATCTATACCTTACAAAATACATACAAAGTTTTATCCCAGCAAGCCCAGGCCAGATTGGGAACAGTACAACTGTAATACTTCACTGTAGTGATCCAGGAAAGACAAAACACAGCCTTCGGAAGCACGGTGTGGTGCTGGTTAAAACAACAAACAAAGTTCCTATAGAAAAGGAAAACGTGTGCTCAATGAAATGGTCTTGGACCCTTGGATTCTACCTTGGGATTTTGGCAAACAATTCCAGAGAAGCTCCATCAATGGCTTTGGGAGGAGGAGGGGCTCTTTGTGCAGAGAGTCCAGGGGCGGCAGAGACCCAGCATGCACCCAGCCCACCCACATAGCAATTCCCAGCCCCATGGGAACCACAGTGGCCCATGCCCGATCCCCTTTTATGGCTGTTAGCATTTGCCTTATGTATTGAGGTGCTCCTATGTTGGGTGCAAAAGTATTTACAATTGTTACATCTTCTTCTTGGATTGTTTCCTTGATCATTATGTAGTGTCCTTCTTTGTCTCTTGTAATAGTCTTTATTTTAAAGTCTATTTTGTCTGATATGAGAATTGCTACTCCGGCTTTCTTTTGATTTCTATTTGCATGGAATATCTTTTTCCATCCCCTCACTTTCAGTCTGTATGTATCCCTAGGTCTGAAGGGGGTCTCTTGTAGACAGCATATATACAGATCTTGTTTTTATATCCATTCAGCCAGTCTATGTCTTTTGGTTGGAGCATTTAATCCATATACATTTAAGGTAGTTATCGATATGTATGTTCTTATTACCCTTTTCTTAATTGTTTTGGGTTTGTTTTTGTAGGTCTTTTCCTTCTCTTGTGTTTCTTGCCTAGAGAAGTTCCTTTAGCACTTGTTGTAAAGCTGGCTTGGTGGTGCTGTATTCTCTTAACTTTTGCTTGTCCGTAAAGGTTTTGATTTCTCCATCGAATCTGAATGAGATCCTTGCTGGGTAGAGTAATCTTGGTTGTAGGTTTTTGCCTTTCATCACTTTAAATATGTCCTGCCACTCCCTTCTGGCTTGCAGAGTTTCTGCTGAAAGATCAGCTGTTAACCTTATGGGGATTCCCTTGTATGTTATTTGTTCTTTTTCTCTTGCTGCTTTTAATATTTTTTCTTTGTATTTAATTTTTGATAGTTTGATTAATATGTGTCTTGGCGTGTTTCTCCTTGGATTTATCCTGTATGGGACTCTCTGTGCTTCCTGGACTTGACTGACTATTTCCTTTCCCATATTAAGGAAGTTTTCAACTACCTCTTCAAATATTTTCTCAGCCTCTTTCTTTTTCTCTTCTTCTTCTGGGACCCCTATAATTCGAATGTTGGTGCGTTTAATGTTGACCCAGAGGTCTCTGAGACCATCCTCAATTCTTTTCATTCTTTTTTCTTTATTCTGCTATACGTTAGTTATTTCCACTATTTTATCTTCCAGGTCACTTATCCGTTCTTCTGCTTCAGTTATTCTGCTATTGATTCCTTCTGGAGAATTTTTAATTTCACTTATTGTGTTGTTCATCATTGTTTGTTTGCTCTTTAGTTCTTTTAGGTCCTTGTTAAATGTTTCTTGTATTTTCTCCATTCTATTTCCAAGATTTTGGATCATCTTTACTATCATTACTCTGAATTCTTTATCAGGTAGACTGACTATTTCCTCTTCATTTGCTTGGTCTTGTGGGTTTTTACCTTGCTCCTTGATCTGCTGTGTGTTTCTCTGTCTTCTCATTTTGCTTAACTTACTGTGTTTGGGGTCTCCTTTTCTCAGGCTGCAGGTTCATAGTTCCTGTTGTTTTTGGTGTCTGCCCCTAGTGGCTAAGGTTGGTTCAGTAGGTTGTGTAGGCTTCCTGGTGGAGGGGACTGGTACCTGTGTTATGGTGGATAAGGCTGTATTTCGTCTTTCTGGTGAGCAGGACTGCATCTGGTGCTGTGTTTTGGGGTGTCTGTGACCTTATTATGATTTTAGGCAGCCTCTCTGCTAATGGGTGGGGTTGTGTTCCTGTCTTGCTAGTTGTTTGGCACAGGGTGTCCAGCACTGTAGCTTGCTGTTCGTTGAGTGGAGCTGGATCTTAGCATTGAGATGGAGATCTCTGCGAGAGCTTTTGCTGTTTGATATTACATGGAGTTGGGAGGTCTCTGGTGGACCAACGTCCTGAACTCAGCTCTCCCACATTAGACGCACAGGTGTGACACCCGGCTGGAGCACCAAGACTCTGTCAGCCACATGACTCAGTAGAAAAGGGAGAAAAAAAAGAAAAAGAGAAAGAAAAAAATAAAATAGTTATTAAAATAAAAAATAAAAAAATATTAAAAATTTAAAAATTAGAAAGTAATAAAAAAAAGAAAGAAAGAAGAGAGCAACCAAACCAAAAAACAAATCCACCAATGATAACAAGTGCTAAAAAACTATACTAAAAAACAAAAAAACGGACAGACAGAACCCTAGGACAAATGGTAAAAGCAAAGCTATACAGACAAAAATCACACAAAGAAGCATAAACATACACACTCACAAAAAAAGAAAAAGGAAAAAAATATATGTATCATTGTTCCCAAAGTTCACCACCTCAATTTTGGGATGATTCATTGTCTATCCAGGTATTCCAGGGATGCAGGTGCAACAAATTCATTGTGGAGATTTAATCCACTGCTCCTGAGGCTGCAGGGAGAGATTTCCCTTTCTCTTCTTTGTTTGCACAGCTCCTGGGGTTCAGCTTTGGCCTGCCTCTGCGTGTAGGTCACCTGAGGGTGTCTATTCTTCACTCAGACAGGACAGATTTAAAGTAACAGCTGATTAGGGGGCTCTGGCTCACTCAGGGGTACGGAATGTGGGGCGAGCCTGCGGCAGCAGAGGCCAACATAATGTTGCACCAGCCTGAGGTGTGCCGTGTTCTCCTGGGGAAGTTGTCCCTGGATCACGGGACCCTGGCAGTGGCAGGCTGAACAGGCTCCCGGGAGGGGAGTTACTGATAGTGACCTGTGCTTGCACACAGGCCTCTTGGTGGCTGCAGCAGCAGCCTTAGCATTTCATGCCTGTCCCTGGTGTCCGGCCTGATAGCCATGGCTCATGCTTGTCTCTGGAGCTCGTTTAGGCAGTGCTCTGAATCCCCTCTCCTTGTGCACCCTGAAACAATGGTCTATTGCCACTTAGGTAGTTCCAGATTTTTTCCTGGACTCCCTCCCGGCTAGCTGTGGCACACTAGTCCCCTTCAGGCTGTGTTCACGCAGCCAACCCCAGTCCTCTCCCTGGTATCTGACCTCCGAAGCCCGAGCCTCAGCTTCCAGCCCACACCCACCCCAGTGGGGGAGCAGACAAGCCTCTCAGGCTGGTGAGTGCTGGTTGGCACTGATCCTCTGTGCGGGAATCTCTCCGCTTTGCCCTCTGCACCCGTTGCTGTGCTCTCCTCTGTGGCTCTGAATCTTCCCACACACCCCCCCAACCCCCATCTCCACCAGTGAAGGGTCCTCCTAGTGTGTAGAAAGTTTTCCTCCTTCACAGCTCCCTCCCAGAGGTGCAGGTCCCGTCCCTATTCTTTTGTCTCTGTTTTTTCTTTTTTCTTTTGCCCTACCCAGGTATGTGGGAAGTTTCTTGCCTTTCAGGAAGTCTGAGGTCTTCTGCCAGCATTCAGTAGGTGTTCTGTAGGAGTTGATCCACATGTAGATGTATTTCTGATGTATTTGTGGGGAGGAAGGTGATCTCCACATCTTACTCCTCCACCATATTGAAGGTCTCCCAGCGTATCTCATTTTAATTTTCAATTCCCTAATGATATATGGCAAGCATTTTTTTATATGCTTATTTGTCATCTATATTTTCTTTGGTGAGGTGTCTGTTCAGATCTTTGTTCCATTTTCTGCTTGGGTCTTTTGTTTTTCTATTGTTAAAATTTAAGTGTTCTTTGTATGTTTTTAACACAAATATTTCATCAGATATTTGTTTTGCAAATATTTTCCCTCAGCCTGTGGCTTGTCTTTTCATTTTCTCAGCATCATCTTTCACAGAGTAGAATTTTTAAATTTTAATAAAGCCCAATTTGTCAATTTTATCAACCATGAATCATGATTCTGATGTAATGTGTAAAAAGCCATCAGTAAACTCAAATCATCTAGATTTTCTCCAATTTTACCTTCTCAAAATTGTGTATTTTTGCATTTTCCATTTAGGTTTTTGATCCTTTTTGAGGTAATTTTTGTGAAAGGTGTAAAAGTGTAAAGTCTGCATATAGATTCTTCTTCTTTTTTTTTTTTTGACATGTAGTTGTCTGATTGTTCAAGCATATTTGTTGAAAATACTATCTTTTTTTTTTTTTTTTTTGTGGTATGCGGGCATCTCACTGTTGTGGCCTCTCCCATTGTGGAGCACAGGCTCCGGATGCGCAGGCTCAGCGGCCATGGCTCACGGGCCTAGCCGCTCTGCGGCATGTGGGCTCTTCCTGGACCGGGGCATGAACCCATGTCCCCTGCATCGGCAGGCGGACTCTCAACCACTGCACCACCAGGGAAGTGCACTATCCTTTCTTTATTGAATTGCCTTTGCTCCTAGTCAAGGATCAAAGACTATATTTATGTGGGTCTATTTCTGGACTTTCTGTTCTGTTCCAGTGATATATTTGTCAATTCTTTTACTAAGATCACATTATTTTGATCATTATAGCTTTATAGCAAGTCTTGAAGTCAGGTAATGTCAGTCTCCTGACTTTATTTTCTTCAGTATTATGTTGGCTATTCTGGGTCTTTTGCCTTTCATATAAACTTTTGAATTAGTGTATTGATATACACAAAATAACCTGCTGGGATTTTGGTTGGGATTGCATTGACTTTATAGATCAGTTTGGGAAAACTGATGTCTTAATAATGTCATCCTGTTCATGAACATGGAAAATATTTTATTTAGATCTTTGATTTCTTTCATCAGAGTTTTATAGTTTTCCTAATAAAGATCTTATACACATTTTGTTACCACATTTATACCTAAGTATTTCATTTTTTAAAAAATGAAATGTTCTTTCATTTTAAATTTCAAGTTACAATTTTTTGTTGCTAGGATATAGGAGAGTAATTGACTTATCTATACTGACCTTGTATCCTGTAGCCTTGCTATAATTGCCTATTAGTTCTTTTTTTCATCTATTCTTTAAGATTTTCTAAATAGACAATGATATCTCCAAAGCAGAGAGAGTTTTATTTCTTCCTTCCTAATCTATATACCTTTTATGTCATTTTCTTGTCTTGTTACATTAGCTAGAACTTCCAGTATGATGGCAAATAGCAGAGGTGAAAGAGGACATCCTTGACTTGTTCCCCATTTTACAGGCAATGCATCTATTTTCTCACCATTAAGTATAAGGTTAGCTTCAGGTTTTCTTTAGATGTTCTTTATAAAATTAAGAAAATTCCTCTTTATTCTTAATATTCTGAGAATTTTTATCACAAATGGGTGTTGGATTTTGTCAAATCCTTTTTCTGCATCTATTTATATTATGTTTGATTTTCCTTTAACCTGTTGATGTGGTAGATTTTATTAATAGATTTTCAAATGTTGAACTAGTCTTGCATACCTCAAATAAATACCACTTGGTCATAGTGTATGATTCCTTGTATATATTGTTGGATTTGATTTGTTAATATTTTGCTGAGGACTTTTGCATCCTGGTCATGAGAAAAATTAGTGTGTAATTTTCCTTCTTAGTAATGTCTTTTAGGATTTTGTTACTAAGGTAATACTGGTCTCAGAATGAGTTTGAACATTTTGCTTCTGCCTTTGTTTTCTGGAAGAGATGTTAGAGAATTGGTCTGTATCTTTTTCCATCTCCCTGCCAGCCATACTTTTCTCTGAGCCCAAAGGTGCTGATGAGGGGTAGGGTGAGGCAGAAAGATGAGACTTGTAGACACAGGTAATCCTCCAGTGGGAAGACTAGCTATAAAGAGAAGACCTCATAATTTCTAAGTTGGTGCTATTATAGTCTATTGATAGTTAATCATTACTAGTAATGGCTCAGCATGCAACACTTTTGTTCTAAAGAGTTTAACTAGCTTATGAATAGAGAAGGGTCTTGATAACAATTATTGCATCTGTAAACCAAAGAAACAAGTGTCCACATATGTAGTGGGTAATGAAATATTGATTCCACATTGACTTGGTAAGCTCTCGTTGCAAATGTAAAGTACAGTGCCATCAACAAATTTTCTTAAAATGTAAAGGAAATGTTGTATTCAATGATGTTTGAAAACAAAGTAAAAATACATACTTTTTAATGTATTTGAATAGCATTTTAAAATCAGCTACACAGTGGAATGAGACAAATCACCACTTTACCTTACTTCATTTCCAGATGTGAAAGTTAAAGATTGTAATCTTATAGGATTTTTAAGAGAATCAAATAAGACCAATTAATTTATTAGTAAGTTTTCATCATCTATTGTTTTAATTACTTCAGTGAATTAAAAAAATAAGTCAAACACAGGTCTAGCCTTCAAGTTGCTTGTACTGTAGAAAATGACAGTATTATTACAAATATCATTAAGAAACAAAGGCTATTAAGATAAGTGACTTAAAGAGGGTACCAACACAGAGCTGCAGGGCAAGGCTTAGCTAACTTTTACTGTAAAGGGCCAGATAGTAAATATTTTAGTCATGTGGGCTATACAGTCTCTGCTGTAACTACTCAACTCTGCTTTTGTAGCACAAAAGCAGCCACAGATGATATGTAAAAGAAGGAACATGGTTGTGTCCCAATAAATATTCATAAAAACTGCTGTCTGGCCAGATTTGTTCTGTGGCTGTAATCTGTCAACCGCTGCTCTAGGGTCTCAAAATGAAGAGAAAGAATATTGTGTAAAATAGGTTTCAAATTATAAAGCTCTGTTCAAATGTCAAGTTATTATTCATTGAGGTTATTGAAAACTGATACAGTGTCTAACGTGATGTTAATGCACAACTGCTGCACAGACGCCTGCAGGGGGTAGCAAGTTGTTTCTGATTGAAGTCCTCGCCGTCCCCAGAGAGTTGGCCCAGCGTAGGAAAGAAAGGGAACTGCTATTCCTCAGGATCCGCCAAGCTCAAGATTTGCATCATCTCTGGTTCCTGGGGCTCCTCCTCGGAATCCCAGGCCTTGCGCACACAGCGGAGAAAGTTCTGCTCCATCGCTTCAGCCCCTGAGAAGAGGAAAAGTTTTCAGGGATCACTTCCTTGCGAATTTATACTTTCCTGTCCAACTTTTTAGCTGTCCAACTAGAGGATATTAGGATGGGTGGTGTCGCTTTTCTCGAGTTTCAAATTGGTCCCTGGCTGATAAGCCCATTTGTTGCCAGGTGAATCAAGGGAGTTATAATAATTAAGGGTAATAAACCAGTCATCCTTTTTTTAAAGGAAAGGGAAGAGGAAATACATCCTTCATATTTCTTTTATCTTTTTCAAGGGGCTTTATGTTCCCAAGAGTTTAGTGAATTTTAAATACATCTTTGTCACTTCTCCTTGATGAACTAGGGGATTTAATCTAATTCCCAACTTAATATGAGAGCCTCCTATCCCCTCTACCCCTCCCCACCTCTGTTAATTGCACTTGAATCCTAACCCTTCCTGGTGCTAAATCAGGAAATATGAGTTTTGAAAGTTCAGCCAATGGCACCTCAGTTTGGCAAGTCTCCTCATGTTCTAACTCTGCTTATTTTCTCTTCCTCTTTCTCACTCAATGATGTAAGCTCATTTAAATCTGCCTCTCTTTAAAACTAAATTTCCATTTTTCTGAGTTCAGAAAGTAGGTCTTTTGTTTCTCACATTTGGAACCAAGTAGCTGACTTTTAGTTGCTCAGTGGAACATTATATTTTATCATCATGAGACTAAACAGCTTCAGGTTTTTGAACTTGAGCAGTTTGCCCACCACAGTGGCCTCTATGGCAGTCCATTGTCTAGCACTCTATTCTCAAATTTGACTCCTTGGACCACAAATCTGTCTTAACAGCTTAGATATCTTGACAATTATTTCTTGTAACATATGTGGAGTAAAAATGCAAAATGTTAGCAACTTATTTACCCTACAGTGGAAATCATTAGCACACAAGTGATTTCAACTGAAGTTACTCGTGTTTTTTACTCACTATAATCGATTACCATTATTTAATCGCTTCTGTCCCTTTAGATGTAGCTTATTTGAAAGTATGATTACTACTGTTCCAAAACAACAAAGGCTTTGCAGGGAATTCATATGTGAACAGTAGCAGAAACTTTCATTGCTATGCTAATTACCTCTATGAAAAATCTCAGGATTCAACAAATCTTTTCATCCCGTTTTTAAAAGCATCTTATTACTAATAGGTATGTTTCACCTCTTTTAAGAAGGTCCATCGCATGGATCTTTATATTTATTTCTTCTTATTTATATCATCTTCCCAGATTTATTTCAAACATCAAATGTCTTTTAACTAACATAAAATAAGAATCAGTAACCCATTTTACAACTTTATACTTGGTGATTTTTCACCAATATTTTCCATTATTTTAAGAACTTTATTTCTGCCAGACAGTTAGGTCAAGTTCTACAATCCATACCTCATACCTGACGTTCCAATTCTGCAGAGTAAATTTAATGCTTACTCTCATATCAGTAACTGATTATAATCTCTTAGTGGGTAGGAACCAGAGCTGTTTAATTTTCTACGTGCAGCTCTCAGATGGCAATAAGTTCAGAGATTCACCAAACATATTTGCAGAATGATAAATAGTTTTTGTAGCAAAATACCCAGTAAAGTGAAAAAGTATCAATTTTATCCTATCATAAGTTCAGAGAGAGAAGGAACTAACAGAAGTTGCATGTGCAGTTGTCTTGGCCCTGAGGCAAAGAGAGTCTCTTTGCCTGTACAGATTATAAAAAAATAATCATGTGGGCATCTCCCTGCTATATGCACCCTCCTGATAATAAAACTTGAAACCGTGTTCCACAAGGAATATTTACTGTTCTAGCACAGGAATATTGAACTTCTTAACTGGAAAGTAGGCTCAAAAAGCCTGTTAAAAGTTTTTCAAGTCTTAGCTAATGAGCCACATTTAAGTAAAGGATACGCTTATCCTCACTGTAAAAACTGGAAGATGCTTTGAATTATTAACCTTGTGACTGTGGGCATGTTTGCCAGTTCTCTCTGGCAGAAACATTCCAAATGCATATGATGAAAAGCAACTGAAGTATCAGAACTGGCAGCACAACCCAGGGGCTGTGAGGAAAGAAATGGCTAGAGGACTTTGTTCTAAATGATAGGTTATTTATTTGCGGGGTGGGGGTGGGGGCTTGTTTTTCACATTTTCCTTTTGTCTCTGCTTATCTTTTAGTTTATTTAAGAATTTACACGTTTTAAATGCATGTCTCTAAATAGGAAAACAATGTGAGGAATAGAATTTTCTCACCATAAAATTATAGAATTTGGGGAGAAAGTAGACCAAAGAAGCATCCATTAATAATTTCATTTGTGATAAATACAAGTTTGTGTATATTAGGATTACAATAAATGGCAGAGTGATTCAGACATGTCATTTAGCTCTGAGAATGTTTATCCTAGTACAATGATTAGAGACATAAATTGGTCTACTTTGTCAGAATTGGCTAGTTATTAACAAATTATAAACTTTTTACTATTAAGTTTCATAAATATTAATTAACTTGTTACTAATAAGGACAATGAGCTGAATTAGAGTTATATACTACCCTCAAAGAGCTTATAAGTATCATATGTGAGTTCTAGTTTCTCCATATTTTTGCCAACACTTGGCATGGTCAGTTTTTAAAAAATATAAATATACTAATAGATGTATAGAGATATCTTATTATGTTTTTTAATTTGAATTTCCCTAATGATTAATGATGAGGAGGATATGGGGTGTGCTTATTTGCAATTATTTTACTCTCTTTGGTCTGTTCATATCATTTGCCTATTTTTTATTGGGTTGTTTGTTTCTTATACATTACTTATATAAGTCCTTTATCAGATATATGGTTTTAAAATATATTCCCCCCGTATAGAACTTGTCATTTCACTCTCTTAATGGTGTCTCTTGAAAACAAAAGTACTTAATTTTGATGAAGCCATTTTCTAATTTATTTTTATGGATTATGCTTGTGTCTAAGAAATCGTTTCTAACTCAAAGTCACAAAGATTTTTTCCTATGTTTTATTCCAGAAGTTTTATAAGGTCTTTCATATATGTCTGTGATGTTTTGAATTCGTTTTTGTAGAAGATGTGAGGTAGTAATCAAAGTTCTATTTTGTGTATGGATATCCAATTATTCCAGCATCATTTGATGAAAAGACTATAATTTTTCAGAGACACCTTTGCAGCTTTTCCAAAAGTCAATTGACAATATAAGTGTGGGTCTGCTTTTGTACTTTTTATTAGGTTCCCTTCAACTATTTGTCTCTATTGATGTCAATACCACCGTCTTGATATTGTAACTTTATAGTTTATGGAGTCACGTAGTGTAACTTCTCTTACTTTGCTCTTCTTTTTCTAAGTTGTATATTTTTGTTCCTTTGCCTTTCTATGTGAATTTTAGAAAGACTTGTCTGTATCTGAGAAAAAGGCTGCTGTAATTTTATTCGGAAAGTGTTGAATCTATAGATCAAATCAGGGAGAATTAACATCTTAACAATATTGAGTTTTCTAATTAATGAACACGGTAGAGTCTCTATTTATTTAGGTCTACTTTAATTTCTCTCAGCTATGTTTTTTTCATTTTCAGCAGATAAGTCTTGTACATCTTTCATTATTTTTTACCAGAGAATTTAATACTTTGAAACTATTGTAAATGGTATTTTAAAAATTTTCATTTCCAGGTTTTCATTGATTTTGGTATATAGGTCTTATATTGTACAGTCTTGTTAAAATCTCTCATTAGTTCCTGCAGTTCTGGTAAATTTAATTGGATTTCTTATGTAGATGGTCATATCTGAGAAAAAGGCTAGTTTACGTCTTTCTTTCCAATCTTGATGCCGTCTATTCATTAGGCTTACCTATTACACTGATTAGAACAGCAAGTACAATGTTTAATAAAAGTGATGACAGCAGACATCCTTTCCTTGTTCCTGATCTCAGGGTGAAAGCATTCAGTCTTTCATCTTTAAGTATAATATTATCTATAGATTTTTCATCACCTTTATCAGGTTGAGCAAGTTCTCTTCTCTTCCTAGTTTGCCAAGAGTTTTTATTAGGAATAGATTTGGAATGTTGTCAAAAGCTTATTTATTGTGGTGGCCAAAAAGTTCCTTTGGTTTTTAAGTAAAAATAAAAGACACATTTTTTATTTTCACCAAGAATTTATTGAACAATGTATTCACCATTTTGTTCTACTACCTTTTGCCATTTTTCAGGCAACTTCATAATTCCATCTTCCCAAAACTTTTTACCTTTTTGAGCAAAGAACTGTTCCAGGTTCCTTTCACAGTCTTCCAGGGAATTGAAATTTTTTCCATTAAGAGAACTTTGTAAAGACCAAAATAAATGGAAATCTGAAGGTGCAATGTCTGGTGAATACGGCAGATGAATCAGAACTTCCCAGCCAAGCTGTAACAGTTTTTGCCTGGTCATCAAAGAAATGTGTGGTCTTGCGTTATCCTGATGGAAAATTGTGTCTTTTCTGTTGACTAATACCAGACACTTCATTGAGTGCTGCTTCCAGTTGGTCTAATTGGGAGCAGTACTTGTTGGAATTAATCATTTGGTTTTCCAGACGGAGCTCATAATAGAGGACTCCCTTCCAATCCTACCATATACACAACATCACCTTCTTTGGATGAAGATCGGCCTTTGGTGTGGTTGGTGGTGGTTCATTTTGCTTATTCCACGATCCCTTCTGTTCCACATTATTGTACAGTATCCACTTTTCACCACCTGTCACAATTTGTTTTAAAAACGGAACGTTTTTCACTTAGCTTATGTAGAACCCAAATACCCAAAGCGATTCACATAACCAAACTGGTACAAATGATTTTCAATGCTTGATTTGGATATTTTGAGTATGTCGGCTATCTCCCGCATGGTATAACATTGATTTTCTCAATTAATGTCTCAGTTTGATCGCTATCAACTTCAACTGGTCTACTCGACCATGGAGCATTGTCCAGCAAGAAATCTCCAGCACAAAACTTCTCAAACCACTTTTGACACGTTCCATCAGAAACAGCACCTTCTCCATATACTGCACAAATACTCTTTTTGCGTTTCAGTTGCGTTTTTACCTCTCTTGAAATAATAAAGCATAATATGCTGAAAATGTTGCTTTTTTCTTCCATCTTCAATATTAAAATGGCAACACAAAAATTCACCAATTTTGATAAGTTGTTTTTTAAATGCACACAACATGGCAGCTGTCATGATACAATCTAACAAAATTGTTTCAAATGAAGTTAAAGACAACTAAGCGTTACTAGAGCTATCTGATGGAAAAAACCAAATGAGCCTTTTGACCAATGCAATAGCTTCTATTGAGATGATCATATCTTTTACTTTTTTAGACTGTTAATATAGTGAATTACACTGATTGATTTTCTAATGTAAAACCAACTTTTCACTCCTAGGATATGTCACATTTGACCATGATATATTATCTTTTTATATATTGTTGTATTTATTTGCTAATTTTTTAAAATAATTTTTTCATCTGTGTTTATGAGGAAACTTTTCTTTCCCTGAAATATTTTTGTGTGTTTGACATCAGAATAATGCTGGCTTTATAGAATAAGTTGAGAAGTATTTCTTCCCTTTTGATTTCCTGAGACATTGTGTATAGCATTGTAGAAAAATCAATAAAATCAAAACTATATTTTCATATATTAAAAAAAAAATTGACAAACCTGTAGCTGGACTGACCAAGAAAATGAGATGACTCAAATGATTAAAATCAGGGCTAAAGAGGGGACATCATGACCAACTTTTCAGAAATAAAAAGGATTATCTTCTATATAGATAGAAGCAAATATCCTCAACAACATACTGGCAAATCAAGTTCAGTAGTATGTAAAAGGTATACACCATAAGCAGGTAGAATTTATTCCAGGAATACAAGATTGGCTTAACATCTGATAATCTATCAGTGTAATATACCATATTACTAGAAAAAGGACCCAAAACATGTCACCATGTTAATAGATGCAGAAAAAAAAATTGACAATATCCAACACTGTTGCATGATAAAAATGCTTAACAGCCTGTGAATAGAGAGAATTTTAACCAGATAAAGAGCATGTATGAAAACCTCACAGCTAACAACATAGTTAATGGTGAAAAAATGAATGATTTTACCCAAGGATCATGAAGTGACACGAAGTGACAGGTATGTCTGTTGTCAACACTTCTCATTCAACATTGTATGTCCATTGTGTGGATATACTACATTTTATTCATCCATTCATCAATTAATGTAAATTTGACTTGTTTACACATTTTGCCTATTATGATCATTTGTCCAAGGCTTGGGTGACTTGTTTTCATTTCTCTTGGGTTTATAGCTAGCAGTGGAATTGTTGGCTTATATGGTAAGTCTATGTTTAACCCTTTGAGGAACTGGGAAACTGTTTCCCAAAGTAGCTGCATCTTTTCACATTCCCACCAACAATGTATGAGGGTACCAATTTCTCCATATCCTCACCACATTCTAGTGAGTGTGAACTGGAATCTCACTGTGGTTTTGATTTGTACTTGCCTAAAGGCTTATGATATTGAGCATCTTTTCATGAGCTTATTGACCATGTGTGTATTTTTTGAAAAAAATGTCTCTTTAGATCCTTTATCTAAATTGGAATATTTATCTGTTTATTATTGAGTTGTAAGAGATTTTTAAAAATATATTGTTATATATTCTCATACATTCTGGATTCAAATCTCTTATCAGATATGATTTGCAAATACTTGCAATTTGTTAGCTGTCTTTTCACTTAATGGTATCAATTGTAGCCTGAAAGTTTTTAGTTTGTATGAAGTCCAATTTACCTATATTTTTCTATTAACACTTTTGCTGTCGTATGTAAGAAATCATCATCTAACTCAAGGTAGTGATTTATGCCTGTTTTCTTCTGGCTGTTGATAAATGAACTAATAAAAATTTAGGTCAAATTGTTATTTGTGGAGATGGAGGGACTAAATGGTCTCTTTATAGTAACTAAGTAGAAAGAAATTGTAAGACTAATAAGTGGTAAGACTCTAAGGAAGAAAAAAGATGAGTCAAAGAAAGTCCTACATTAAAAGGCAAATAAAAAACCATAAATATATGTTGGAGGATAATTACTTCTATACGTTGGGCCAAGTTTTTTTTTTTTTTGCGGTACGCGGGCCTCTCACTGCTGTGGCCTCTCCCGTTGCGGAGCACAGGCTCCGGACGCGCAGGCTCATCGGCCATGACTCACGGGCCCAGCCGCTCCGCGGCATGTGGGATCTTCCCGGACCAGACCACGAACCCGTGTCCCCTGCATCGGCAGGCGGACCCTCAACCACTGCGCCACCAGGGAAGCCCCTGGGCCAAGTTTTATATTTAAAATTAGAGGTAACAATATTAAGCCTATATTATGTTTATTAAGTAAATAATTTATTTAATAATTTATTTTAAAACAGTTTTTTTTAACGTAACTTAGACAAAGAAACTGGTTGATAGGTATGTTTTACTTATCAACTGGGAGCAGAATATAATAATTAATTAATAGGTACCAAATAAAACTGACATGGATAATTATTTTTTCCTAAAGATTATTTCATGGAATCAGTTGACCCAATTGACCAGTTGCTTTGCAATCTGAAAGACTGCTGCGCCTGAGGTATGTCCTGCGCAGACTCCATTGTCAGGGGTGCCACCTGCAAGGACCTGCCATTTACGGGGGTGGCAGGGCCCTGTGCAGAGATCATGCGCCCGCCCCACCCCCACCCCGCCTCTGCTCCAGGCACTTCAAAGACGGTGGATAAGCTCACTCCCGCCCTTCCAGGAAGGTCGTACAGAGGTCAAAGCGGTCCTTTCTGAGCATGCGCGAAAGCCGAACAGTCTCTGGCGGCAAGTTGTCTTCTTGTTAAGTGAAGAAGTTTCGCCGCCTGGTTGTCTGTGGTGAGTCAGTTTGCTGTTTGTTTCGGGGGCATTGTCCAGGGGCAGTTGTTCTGGCAGGTGACTCCAGCTTCCTGCGTATCTCAGTGGAGGGTGCTGAACTTTATGCTCGCGAGTCTCCTGAATGTCACTATCTAGAAGTTCAGGCAATTTTCCTACCTCAGAATTTCTGAAAAAGTAAACACTTGTTTTCCTCTCCTCTCTGGACCCTGAAACCATATATGCATATGTACGTGTAATTGTGTATATAGAGAATTTCCTAGTTTCAGGTTATCTTGAACTCTTTCAATAGTGACACATCAGGGAAGAGAATGGAAAAAAGTTGTTTTTAAAATATTTTAAGTTGGTTTGCCAGCATTTGAGAAGCAGAATGTTTCACAGAAAAATCCAAGTTCCTGGCATCTTTTGAAAAACTGGAAGATCTGGAAACAGAAACCTAAATCCCTTAAGGCAACCACGGGCTAGCCAGCTCTCCGCAGCCGGAGCACCTCCTTAGATAAGGCCTAAGCCTCACTGCTCATGTTACTGTTGAATCCATCCTGTTTGCTTCACTTGTTTCTATTCCATGCCTGACCCTTGCGAGCATTTGGGTTTGCATCCATTTTTTAGACTCAAATGAACTGCTTTCCTTTGTTTTACAGCCAGCGAGTCTCTCAGCATTCAATTAAATTAGAATTAGTTTTTGAGAAATGAAATTTTTAACATTGCTTCCACAGTTAATATGTAATCACTGAGTAAATTACTGCCATGCTTAAAGCATCTTTAGGACCCTGTTTGGGAAGGAATGTAGAAAGTAATTCTTGTTTTCCTATGAATTGCTGAAACAGAGCCTCTACTTAACGTACTGGGCAAAATGAGACAAGCAATATGTATTTTTGTTGTTCTGAACAGGATGACAAAACAAGTGAAAACAGGTGTATAAACAGCAGTAGGAAGTAATGAAAAACAAGATCGCTGAGATCACAAAGGCTAGTGTTATTTTATGATGGCCTGGAGCAGCAACTGGAAAGCTTCTCTTGTAGTCGTTGTATCTGTAGGCTTCAGTATTCATTTTCCCTTATGAATTAATTTCTTAAAAAGAGTATGAAACGCTTTCTCCCTATCCATGGACACTTTGAAGTAGCTTGCACAGAGTATGGGGCCTAACAGAGCATCCTGGTTGAAATGTAAAACCAAAACCAAAATCAAAACATGCTTTTGAAGGTAACGTAGTTTTAAAGGAACTGCAAGCCATAAAGGTGAAAACTCCTCTGTTTATGGAACATATCTGTCACATTGAAGAGAAATTCTAGATCCCAGGAAAATCTTTGAAAGATATCAAATTTAAAGACCCTAAGCTCTCCTCAAAAGCTTTACAACATCAACCTTTTGCAAAGTTTTGATCTGAAATCAGTTAAACCTCTTGAGAAAGAAATTTCATTGAAACTGAAAAAAGCAAGCAAAATAAAATGCAGGTAGGTAGGTGCTAATTGAGTACAAATGTAATTGAAGTTCACTGACCTTTACTGCTGAAAGTCCCAAGGATGCACAGCTGTGGGCATAACCATACAGAATACTTTGTTAGTGAGATTGCCTTGGGAGAGCTACAAGTAAAACCTAGGCAAGGGTCATGAGAATGGGTTTTAAAAGATTCTCCCTCTCTGGCATTATAAACATATGTCTTTGCTTGTTTCATTCTTTTGTCATTTAACTTCTAGGATTCAAAAAATTCCTTCGTTAAATCAATATAATGATAATAAAATGCTTTCACATGAACTGAACCTTTAAAGGGACATAAACAGAGAGGGAGAGACAACTCACTCAACTCCTTTTATTTTCATCTAGGAAAAAGACCTTCAAAGTTTTGACCAGATAGTGTTAGGATATAGGAAGAAAGTACTAAACTCGGATGAATTTATGCCAGGAATTTGCATATTATTTCACAGCCACTACAATTAAGCATGGAGACAGATGAAAAATTGGATTGGTGTCTCATGACTGGAAATGGAAAAATATTCAAATCCTCAAAAAAGCAAAAATTGGAAACTCAAGCACATAAATTTAATATCAATTGGGGAGCAAACAGCTTTCATAAAGGCATCTGATGATAATTAGTAGTAAACACATGTAATCTGAGTCTAAGACATAATATAGAAGGATCTCAAACTTGGTAGTTTGAGGTAGAACAACTAGAGTTTCTCTTCAAGAGATAATTAGTAGATTGATATTTCAGGAAAAAATGTTGTAGAATAATTAATGTCTTCAAACATTTGACAAAATCTGCCATGAATTCTCTGAAGGAACTGTATAATTCAATACTATCATATGATAAGGGTATAATAATAACAGAAAGTGATTACAAGAGAAGATAATTGGCACAAGGAAGGAAAACAATACTTAGTGACTCTAATGTCTGTAAATTAGAGCACAAAGTATAGCCAATAAAGAAAGTGAACTTGAGATTGTAAAGTAATAAAGAATATGACAGCATAAGTAAAATTGAGTCTTGGTAACATTCTGTAACAGAAATAGCTCGAGCAGAAGAGGTACTAATCCCAAAGATTCAGGCATGTTAGAAAGAAAGGCAGAGAAACAATATGAGTTTAGAAAATTTCCTGCAGGGAAAGGTACAAACTGAAGCTGAATCCTATCTGGGCAAATTATGAGTGACAATAAGAGGATGAAAACAAAACTACTGATATGGCTGTGTAAGTGTGTTAAGACTACCCAGTCAGTGAGGGAAAGGGGGTAGGTGCTGGTGCAGGCAGTCACACTGCTACAGAGCTGAGGGGACCTCATCCTTCTGGACAGCTGTGAAAATATTTTAGTCAAAAATAGAGCATTCAGAAGGTTATTTTTCACCTTTCAGAATAATAGAAATGACAAGGGGAACTTGTTACCCCAAATTTCATTTTTGCCAACATGGAACGATCAGTTCGATTGAAATGACAGAAAGATGCTGGTGGAAGATATAGTTACTTCAAAGTGCATGAGAACTACACTGTGTCTAACCCTCCTAGGGAATTTTTTTTTTTTAATTACTATGGATGTAGTAGAAATCTCCCTTCTGCATGACCTCATTCTCTGTCAATATTGAATTCTTTTTAGAATTTAATATTTAAGTATCTAGGCTCTAATAACAAGCAAAGTTTAACACTTCAACCAAAACACATCCTTTTGCTTTTCACAAATGTGCGCCTATGTCAAGGTTCAGGGAAAGCAAAAGAAAACATTCTTAAAAGTTCGAAAGAAAATAATTTTTGTTGTGGTTCATTTTGGAAGAAATAGTGCAAGCTCAGTTACACTGGCTAGAGTAGTAGTAGCTGTGTTAGACCCAAACGGTCTACGAGGGATTCCAACTCGCCCAAGAACCGCCAAGAGTCGAGAGCCGCTGCAACACGCAAGAGGTTTATTAGGAGCCGATGCACCGGGGTTCCCTGAACCTCACGCAGGAGGCCGATGGGGAACCCCTAAAAGCGGAATCACATACTTTTTATGGGTTTATTTACTCATAGGGCGGGTATATTCTCACAATGATTGGGTAAATGTGGTGACTTTTGAATTCATTGGCTTAGGAACTTTTGTCCCACCTTCTGGCCGTTATAGTTGTCTGTTCATTGTGGCGGTTAGGGCGTATACCTGTTACGGGCAACTGGAAAATTACCCGCTGTCTGGCAAGTCCCCGTCAACTGAAAAACTCCAAGAATTGGTTTCGATAGGGAGAAGGAGTGGCGCACGATAGGGAGAAGAATTGGTTTACGGGAACAAGTGAGGGGGTGGAAAGTCCCTAAAGGCCCCACATTCCCCCCCCTTTTTTTTTTTTTTGTAACTAATTCCAATCATGGAGTTTCAGTTTCTTTTTGCGAGTTTTGGTATTGTTGCCTTAGCATTAAAACTTGTACCGTACTAATGCGTTCTCTAATAAAGGCTATCAGGCGATTCAGAATGCATGGTCCAAAAGTTAAAAGCAACAATAAAATAATGAGGGGCCCTAACAAGGTGGAAACTAAAGTAGTAAGCCAGGGAGATTTATCAAACCATGATTGAAACCATGCTTTTTGATTTTCCCTTTCCTGTTGTCTTTTGTCCAGGCGCTCCCTAAGTTTGTCCATTGTTTTGGTAATAGCCCCAGAATGATCAATATAAAAACAGCATTCTTCTTTTAGTGCAGCACATAGTCCGCCCTCCTTAAGGAACAGCAGATCTAATCCCCTCCTGTTTTGCATTACCACCTCTGAAAGCGAGGTGAGGGATTCTTTTAACTGAGTTATGGAACTTTCTAATGCCCGGAGGTCAACATCTACAGCTTGCCTTAAGGCATCATAATAGTGGGGTTGTTGGATGAGGGCTGTTGTACCCGTTCCTACCCCGTCTGCCATTCCTAGTCCTAGGAGTACAGCCAGGGTGAGTGTTATGGGTTCCCTCTTAAACCTTCCTCTGCCCTCATATTCATCTAGAAAGGATGAATCTGAATGATAAATGAGTCTGGGGACCAGCTGAACTAACACACAAAAATCGGTTGAAGCTTTAAGGACCTCTAAAGAAATGCAGGGGGTCAATCCTGTGTTACATGCCCACCATCCATCCGGAGGAGGGAGGAGATACCCTGAGCCCTGTGGGAGGCTTAAATTGGTACAAAGATGTCGGTGGGACGAGGGGGGCGTTCCTACACATGTACCGTTTCCTAATACTGAGGCCAGGGTCAATTTACTATTTCCTTCTTGTTTCCATCGACATTGATCTGGAGTGTTAACATTATTATAATTAGAATTATATCCTATAGCATCATAATAAGGGGGAGGAGCAGCATAGCAAAGCCAACATGATTTGGTAGCCTCCGGGTTTGTGGCATTTAAAACCTCAAAAGCCGCCTGGACCAATGAGAGCATTCGGTCCCGGGGGGTCTTGGGCTTGATTGTTATTCCTTTTGGCTCAGAAGTTTGGTTTCTTATCTCTGGTAACGCTGTGGGAGGGACCAAAGGTAGCAAAGAGTGCCCTATCTCAGGGTTGGGGCTTATAGGAACTGGAGTAGGGGTTTCAATTTTTAGTTTGATGGTCATTAGTAATCCATCATTATATCCTTCTTTATAAAACCTGATTCCCCATGAATGGCCATTTATCCAGTTTTTATCCTTTTTTCCTGGTTTACTAAAAGAGATCTTAAGGGGATGGCACCATTTAGTACATTCAGGCCTATAAGTTAAGGGGTTGGTTGGGTGTGTATAATTGGCTGTCACCTTAATAAAGTCCCAGCCAGAGGTGGGCTTCCAATAGGTGTCTCCTGTGGTTTCACACCCCCAGCTTTTACAATAAAAATGTTCCTTTCCCCCACATTGATAATTTAGGGACCTATGGCGATGAAATCCCGGGCATACATAAAAGGTAGGGTTGCTAAGTTTCTGTCGCGTACCCGAGTTTTGGCAGCCGTATTGGCCGGCCCGACCGGGTATGGATGGGGCATTTTGACGATCATGGGAGTGTGCTGTGTCCCAATTGGGAGCTCCTATGGCTAATTTACAAACATCGGGGAAAAGGTCTGGCCACCAGGTCCAAGGAGCAGCAGTATGGCTAACAGACCATATTACATCTCCAGTTTGGGAAATTACCTGCCAGGTTAAATGCTGGGGCAGGTGAGGACTAAAATTACTCACAGTCAGTAGGGGTAACAGAGTTAAAGTTATAAATCTGATGATCGCAGAAGCTTGAGCTTGAGCGGGTTGCTGGTCTTTTGGGCTCGCCATTCCGATGTTGCAGATGCTGGTGCGGCCTTCACGTGTGAAGCGTGGATCCACGCAGCGATGCCGTCTACCTTTATAGCCGTGGGGGTGGTGAGCAGGACGATGTATGGTCCTTTCCACCGAGGCTCTAGAGTCTGGGTTCGGTGCCGACGGACGTACACGGAATCTCCGACTTGGAAGGGATGAGCCTCTGCTGGTGTTCCTGGTCGGTAAGCCTCTGCCAGCTGGGACCACACCTCCTTTTGGACCAACTGGAGTCCCAACAGCCTAGCACATAAGTCAGTGTTATTCTGGCAGTCAGGACTTAATTTCTCCCTTAGCGTAAAAAGAGGAGGTGGGGCCCCGTATAGTATTTCAAATGGAGTAAGATAATAGCGGGAGGGGGTATTTCTAGCCCGGAACAGGGCTAAGGGAAGGAGCACCGTCCAATCTGTACCGCCAGTCTCTATGGACAATTTAGTTAGGGTCTCTTTTAGAGTTCTATTCATTCTCTCTACCTGTCCTGAACTCTGGGGTCTATAGGCACAATGTAATTTCCAATCAGTCCCCAGGTATTTGGCCACACCCTGACTTACCTGGGCGACGAAGGCGGGACCATTATCTGATCCTATTACCTTTGGTGCCCCGAACCGGGGGAAAATTTCTTCTAAGATCTTTTTGGCCACCACAGTAGCTGTCTCCTTCTTCGTCGGGAAAGCTTCTACCCATCCTGAGAAGGTATCTATAAAAACTAGAAGATACCTGTTACCGTACCTTCCAGGGCATATTTCAGTGAAGTCGACCTCCCAATAGGCTCCTGGGCGGTCTCCTCTGAGCCTTTTTCCGACCTCAAGTTTTCCTTTATGGGAGTTTACCTGTTGGCATGGAATGCACTCTCGTGCAATCTGCTCAGCTATTTTGGTTAATCCAGAGGTATCATAACCTGTCTTATGTAATAGGGATACCATCTTCTTGGTTCCCAAGTGTGTCCATCTGTGAATCTGTTGTAGCATGGATTTTGCTTGTTGAGGAGATAATGTTCCTTTAGTTATGGCTGGGGTAATTGTTCCCCTATCATTTGGTTTCCCAGGACTCTCATCTGATAGTTCTAGTATGATTTCCCGTAGAGCCACTTCTCGTGCCACCCTATCTGCCATGTTGTTGCCTCTTGTCACCGGGGTATTGTCCTTCTGGTGTCCGGGGCAATGAATGATGCTGACTTTAGTGGGGAGCATGAGGGCAGCTAGCAGTGCCACTATTTCTTCTTTGTTTTTAATTTCTTTGCCCGCCGAGGTGAGCAACCCTCTTTGTTGGTAAATGGCCCCATGGACATGGGCGGTAGCAAATGCGTACCTACTGTCCGTATAGATGTTTACCTTTTTGTTTTCTGCTAGTTCCAATGCTCTAGTCATGGCGATTAGTTCAGCCCGTTGGGCCGATGTCCCTTGTGGTAATGCGGCTGCCCAGATGACCTCTTTCCCGTCTACCACGGCAGCTCCCGCCCGACGCTTACCTTCCTCTAGGAAACTGCTTCCGTCAGTAAACCAGGTAACGTCGGCGTTGGGGAGGGGCTGATCCATCAAGTCTGGTCTGCTACGGTGTGCTGCAGCCAGTACTTCCTGACAATCATGGATGACGGTAGTGCTTTCCAGGTCAGGGTCGGGTAGCAAGGTGGCCGGGTTGAGTCCTGTGGCTGAGGTAAACTTAATACGATCTGAGTTTAACAGCAGGGCTTGGTAATGAGTCATCCTGGCATTTGTTAGCCATCTGTCGGGTGGCTGGCGAATTACATTTTCTAATGCATGGGGGGCTGTTATCGTTAGGTTCTGCCCCAAAGTCAGTTTGTCAGCATCTTTGACCAAAGCGGCCACCGCGGCGATTATTTTTAAACAGGCGGGCCATCCTGCTGCCACAGGATCCAATTTCTTTGATAGGTACGCAACCGGGCGATTCCAGGGGCCCAGTTTCTGAGTTAGTACTCCCTTTGCGATGCCTTTATTCTCGGCCACGTACAGATGAAAAGGCTTAGTAACATCTGGTAGCCCCAGAGCCGGGGCTGATAGTAGGGCTCGTTTAATTCGGTCAAAAGCCCGTTGTTCTTTATCACCCCAAGCAAAAGGGATGCCATTTTTGGTCAGGGGATATAAAGGGGCTGCTAATTCAGCAAACCCCGGAATCCATAGCCTACAAAATCCGGCCGTCCCCAAAAATTCCCTAACTTGTTTGGGACTCTTGGGGGCCGGTATCCGGGCAACAGTGTCTTTCCTGCTTTCCGAAAGCCATCTCTGTCCTCCTTTTAACAAGTACCCCAGGTAACTAACCTGTCGTTGACATATTTGTGCTTTCTTTGCTGAAGCCCGATATCCCAATGTTCCCAGTTCTGTTAACAGCCTCTCGGTTCCCTTGATGCAGTCTTCTTGGGTTTCAGCAGCTTCCAGGGTATTAAAGTCCCAATTCGGCCTGACGAGTGGAAAACCGGCATCAATCTCATTAGGCAACTGGGTAGGTTGTCCATTGGCGCCTAACACATTCTTTCTAGCCTCCAGGAGAACCCGTTGCCTCTCCTCAGTTGTGAGGAGAGTCTGGAGGAGCTGTTGACAATCATCCCAGGTGGGTTGGTGGGAGAAGACAAGAGACTCTATTAGAGCAGTAAGAGCCTGTGGGTTTTCAGAGAAAGTAGGGTTATGCATCTTCCAATTATAAAGATCTGCGGAGGAAAAGGGCCAGTATTGAAGGGGCCTATTCCCGTGGTTATCGGGGGGGCCATATTCTCTAAGGGGTAAAGCAGTAGAATCCGGGGAAACAGCCCTCCGGCTTCTGGTGCCCGCCGAGGGACCCCCCCTTTCCGCCATAACAGGTGGCCCTACTGGTGTGGAGGGTTGTGAAGCTGGGGGTCCTAGGGGCGACATGGGATTTAGGGCCGGAGGATAAGGAGGTGGGGAATCTAGAAGAAGCAAATCAGACTGCAGGTCAGGATATATCGCCTTTGGCGGGTCCGGGGCAGCAGATGACTTTTCCGTGTCTGGGGTTTTCTTCAGGGCCAATATCTCCGATTGTGCTGGAGCGCATGCAGACGTGCCTGTTGAGGAAACAAAGGGCCGGACCCACGGAGGCGGGGAGAGAACTAGATCTTCCCAGACCAAGATATATGGTATCTGGTCTGGGTGTCCGTGGGGTCCTGTGTTAAAGACCCTAGACTTGACTAGCCCAACCTTATCTAACAAAAAAGATCCTTCGGGTGGCCACCCTGTCTGAAATGTAGGCCACTCAGAGGTACACAGCGTTTGCCATTTTCCTTTCCTTACTTCTACCGAAAGGTTGTGGGCCCTAGCCCTAACTTCGGTCCAGTGGCTTAGGGTAAGAGAAAGAGGAGTCGTCATAGTTTGTCCCATTGTCGTCCGTCAAAAGAAAGATAATAGTACAGAAAAACAATAAAATTTCAAAAGACACACATTGATATTGCCGCCGCGAACTTAAACCCGAAACCAACTCAAATTCAGATGGCAGCTTATATAACCTGCCAGAACCAGATGAAGGGGAGACAAAATTTGTTTCTCCTTCCAGATGGACCACCAGGGCGTCCCCCGGGGCCCGTGGACACCAGCTTTCGGCACGTCTGCCTAGCCAGGAGTCCAATACAGATTTCACAGCAAGCCGGTTCGCACGGCTTTTTCCTAATGGCGGCTAGCAACAAACAAACGACAAACAAACAGACAATTGGGCTCGAGCCTACCTGATACCTCCGACTCCCGATGTTCTTGTGACCCGGGGGCGAGTGGGGATCCCGGACGAGCCCCCAGATGTTAGACCCAAACGGTCTACGAGGGATTCCAACTCGCCCAAGAACCGCCAAGAGTCGAGAGCCGCTGCAACACGCAAGAGGTTTATTAGGAGCCGATGCACCGGGGTTCCCTGAACCTCACGCAGGAGGCCGATGGGGAACCCCTAAAAGCGGAATCACATACTTTTTATAGGTTTATTTACTCATAGGGCGGGTATATTCTCACAATGATTGGGTAAATGTGGTGACTTTTGAATTCATTGGCTTAGGAACTTTTGTCCCACCTTCTGGCCGTTATAGTTGTCTGTTCATTGTGGCGGTTAGGGCGTATACCTGTTACGGGCAACTGGAAAATTACCCGCTGTCTGGCAAGTCCCCGTCAACTGAAAAACTCCAAGAATTGGTTTCGATAGGGAGAAGGAGTGGCGCACGATAGGGAGAAGAATTGGTTTACGGGAACAAGTGAGGGGGTGGAAAGGCCCCACAGCTGCTGTATAACTAAAAAAAACTCCCAAATATCAGCAGCTTACAAAATAGAAGCATGTTTCTACTCATATAAAGTTCAGGCATTAGTGGTTGGGGGTGGGGTAGTTTGTTTAGGGAGTGGGAAGGAAGGTCTGCCAGCTGTAGCTTCAGGCAGATGGAGGCTCTGTTATCTACATCATGTGGTTTCTGAGATTGCTCTGAGTGTCAAGAAAGAGGGCATGAAGAATTATATGGGAGCTTTGTATGGGCTAATCCTGGAAGTGATATACTGTATATCCTTTGTGCTCAAATTCCATTGGCCGCAGTTGAATGGCTTTATTCTATTGGCCACATAAATGTAAGGGGGACTTGGACTTGTATATGCCTTCTGTCTGGGCAATTAGTTCCCAGCAACAGCTTTAAAACCGTAGATGGGAAAATGAGTCTTTGATTTAAAAACCAGTGGTCTGCGCCACACTTACCTGGAGTTATCTTGGTATAGATCATTCAAAATCTGTTAGTGTAAAGATAATGCTTTCCTTTGTTGACACTTATCACTTTTTATTGTCTGAACAGTGGAGATCCATTGAAAAACACTAAATGTAATTATCTTTGATGGGGAAACTGGTTTTTAATGTTCCCAGAGCCACTGGTATCAAATAATATCAAACATTTAAAATATTATTTTATTGAATTGTAGAACTTCAGAACTAGAAGGAAAATTGGAGAATGACCAGTCCAACACCATTTTCTAACAAACGGAATCACACGTTATATATTATGCAGTTAGGCTGTAAATTTTGTTGAGTGCAGGGATATATGAAATCTGTCTTTTTCTTGTGCCTAAATGAAACCCACGGAAAAAGCTAGCCACTTAAAGAGTCATGTTAACTGTTTCAAGCTCCTAAACTATTAGACGTATCCTCACTCTGACGTGAGGTGTGCAAAGGGACAATGATAATTTTGCAGCTTGTCCCATGTGCCAGCATTATTTGATTTATATGCTGTACCTGCCTCCTGTGATGCTGTGTGAATTCATAAATCTGAGTAAGAGAACAGGGACCCATAACTCAAAGAGGATGAGATGGGCTAAACCCTGAGGCTGAGAATGTACTGCAGAACTGGAGCTCTGTTCCCTCATGGATACCCATGGGTATCAAAGTTGCTGAAGGTTAGCATTCATCATAAAGGGTCTCAGTCAAGGTACATGGCGGGATTCCAAGAATAGTTTTTTGGTTTTTGGTTTTTTTTGTCTTCAAACTTTTGTGTAGTCCACATAACATTCTTTTGTTGTTTTTGCCTTTTTAAAAATAAGATAAACTTGATGCAATTTAGTGTTGTACTAATGCACACCTCTGCATCATGCACACCTATTTGTCAGTGCCTACTGTGTGCAGGATGTCGTCCTATACAGGTATTATGGGCAGATGAAAAATTATAAGGCGCATAGTGTAAGCTCTCAAACGTATCGTCTAGCAAAGGATATGACAGAGCTCATAAAAAGCAATGACAACACATGGGCATTATATGAAAAGGATCGTAGGGATATAAAACACTCGGTCGTACAGAAATTCCGAAGAAAAAGAGTTCCCTGAGGATGAAGTAGTGAAGGACCATCTAATATAAAGTAAGATAAGTAGTAAATGCATGCTGCAACCACGCTGCTTTATATTCATAAAAGCTTTTGGAGTAGCCAAGTCCTATCACTTCTCCAATCTTTGGTCTGCCTTTACTTTGTACTTATTATAATTAGGTCTGTATCTCAGTGTTTAGTAAAACTTATAATAAAATTATGAGATTTTTGTCAGATATTTAGGGTTTTAAAATTAACTAATTAATGATTGAAATACAGACATTTAGTTTTATTCTGTCACAGACAGTAACCTCATCTCTGCCCAACCACAAACGGATGCTCTGGTTTTTAGTATATGAAGGTTAGGCATGCCCTTAATTGGTTCATTCAACAAGTAATTTGAACATGAAATATTCAGTAAGCAGTAATTCTGTGTCAAACACTATTCGGGTGGAAGGAGGACAACATTGAGAAAGATAGAGAAGTCAGGATGGCCAAGCAATCTAAGGCGCTGTGTTGAGAAGGATAGAGACCCAGCCCTCACCATCTTGAGACTTACAGTCTGTGAAGTAGACAGATATTTCCATCAGCCATGACATGAAATGACAGTAAGTACTAGGAGGAAGAAAGCACAGCGAGTGTTCCTTCAAAACTGTTTAGCAAAGGTTCTGACTTAGTCTCCTGGAAGTCAGGAGAGACTACATTAAAGTGAAAATATAAACGATATAAAGGAAGTGGCCAACTGAAGATTAAGTGGAATTTTGTCCTAGGCTGAGAAAACAAGAAAAAGCAAATGTGATTTTGCCAGTTTTAGGAGGCTCTGTGAAGTAGCTTTCTCCTACCTAAAAGTAAGGAGATGATATAATCCAGCAGTTTTCAAAGTGTAGGCAGAGAGTCTGCAAGGACAAAATTATTTTCATAATAATACCAGGGTTTATTTGGTTTTTTTTCCACTCTCATTTTCTCATGAGAGTGTTCCAGAAGCTACATAACATGTGATATCACAACAGATTGAATCTCGAAGATAACCTGAGAATCCAGCTGTCTTCTATTAGGCCAGACATTAAAGAGATTTCCAAAAATGTAAAACAATGTCACCTTCTGCCTAATTGGTTTTAGAAAATAGAGTTTGTAAAAATATGTTATTTATGTAAGCATATAATGCATTTATTTTTATTTCTAAGTGAATTAATAAATACATATTTTTTAAATGTCTCAGTTTTAATTTAAACATGTAAATGCTGAGAGATATAATCCACATAAACAAAAGCTATTTTGGGTGGGTCCTAATTAATTTTTAATAGGGTTAAGTAGTTGAGACCAAAAAGCTTGAGAACCACTAATTTAATCTCTTGCTCAAAATGGGGACATTTTGAGAGTGAAAGGAGATACTTTTTTTTTTTTTGAGATACTCTTAATAATTATACTAGAGAACAAAGTGACATTACATCCCAGCATACCTAGGACAATCTTAGTTTATATATATTTTCCTAGTATATATTATTAATAGCTTTTAGTTTCACTGTCAAAATATCCTGATTTGAAGGATCAGCTGTATGGTCACCCTACCTATGGGACTAATTAATGATGGCCTTGTCTTACACCCTCCTAAGCTTGCTATGAAAGAGAGCTCCAGAACATGAACTTTGGTGGGGAACTATATATGAGGGACCTTGTGGGAGCAAATATGCCTATCACAGACAGACTGGTGGAAAGAAGCAAGGGCAAACTTTATGTTTGTTGTTTTGTTTTATCTCAGAGTATGGCATTATGGGTTTAGACATCTTGAGTCTGAGAAGAGCACTGTTAATCTGTGTTTTAGAGGAACAGATTTTTAGAGTATCCTGTACCAACTCTAGTAGTTACCTGGACATCTGAAGAATAAAATCTTTCCTTTGAAGCAACTTCAGCCTTTGAGAGAATGTTAAGAGGAAAGAATAATTCCTGTGCTGCATTTTATAGCAGGTCACTCCCAAGTATGGATGCTTGTTATGAAAACTGGAGAAATTTACATACTCAAATTGAAATAAAGTCATTGCCCGAACAGAATCCTTCAGGCATTAAAAAAGAAAACAAAACACCTGCCTAAAGCACCAGAAGCAAAAGGTATTGTGTTGAGTATCTTCCCTCTTTCCCAAAGGTTGAGATAGCTAACAGTTATAGAACAACAGTGCACCAATCTGTAATGAAATACGTCACTGAATCACAACTAAAGATTTTGAGGTCAGATACATCCTTTGGAATATCTGCCAACCAATAACATGGATACATTATGGATTCTCTTTGAGTGTTTTAAGAAACAATAGAAACATTACAAGCAGGATGGAAAAAAAGAGAGAGAGAGAAAAAAAAAACCAGCCAGGGAGAGTGAGAAAAAAAAAAAGAGAGAGCAAGAGAGCCAGCAATAGGCTTACGTGAGCATACACCTTGCTTCCTGGGCACATCAAGGGCTTCTAGCCAAGGGCTGTGATGTTATTCTAGACATTTTTACTGACATAAAATAAGGAGTCTAAATTATGATGAAATCAGAACCAGAAGCCAACCACTAGGGAAGCCATTAACAATTTAACATGAGGGAGTGTGGATTCTACTTGTCAAAGAGAATATTAGAAGACTGTTTGATATAAAATGCAACTATCACAGCACTGAGGATTGGGTACTTCAGCTGGGTTTTCCTTGAACTCCTTGCCTTACAAAGTTAAACACAGACCTGGGTGTTTCACAAGGACAGCATATCTTATGCCAAAGCAAAAAATCACATCAACCGAATAGGATGAAAGTTTGATTGGATACCTGTTTATCAAGTAGTTGTCTGGCAAAGGCAAAGACCACAGGGAACAGTAAGAGGTGAAAGTGGACCTGAGGAAAAATTCAGAGTGCTTTTTTTAATTTTTAATTTTTATTGAGGTATAATTGACATACAATGTTATATTAGAAGAGAATTCTAAATCTAAGACACATTGAGTCAAATTCTAGCTTGGTTGTTTACTGTCTGTGTGATCTTGATACAGTTTTATCCTCTAGAATCATAATGAACTTCATCTTAAAATGAGACTAATAATATCTACCTTATAAGAATGATGTCAGAATTAATGAACAACAACAAAAAATGTACCTAGCTCAGTGCCTGGAGGGAGTGGGAACGCATTAAAAATTACCCATCTATCCTTATTTTTCACCCAGTCTTAGTATTGAGGTCTCGTTCTCCTTTTCTTACTTCTCCTTCTCCATCTTGTTTTTCTTTTTTTTCCCTGTTCTTTTAAGACAGTTTTATTTTGATATAATTATAGATTTACAGAAAAGTTGCGAAGATAGTACAAAGAGTTCCTGCATAACCCTTACCTAGTTTTCCTTTTTTCTTTTTTAAAATCATTTTTCTTCAGTTGGTTTATTTGAATGCGTGTTCTCAGCTATCTTAAAAATAGATTGTACTCTAGTATAATGTAGTATTACTCACTTCACTTGTACCTTTTTCATCCCTTCATTACACAATTGATGAACGTTAAATGATTACCCTAGAGTAGAACAATGTTAAATTATCTGGGGCTGAGTATGATTATTGACTTTCTTTTTGGATGCAGAAAACTTTGGAATAATCTAGCCTATAACTTGGGGGGAAGACAGTCAGGTGGAAGCAAAAGAAAAAGTTGATAAAACCCCTATGCCAGTCTGATGGTGCAGTTATTATATGTATTTGCTTATATATTTATAGATGTATATTATATATATTTATATATGTGCCCTAACATCTAACAATATGTCTGGTGGTTCTAATAATTGGTAAATCCATTCAAAGATGTGATGGTTAGGTTATAAGGTTTAAAAGGTCCAGGATAGAAGGTTTAGTTTAAGGGTATATCCACAAGGACTTTATGTAGTGTCCTGATGTACCCTCAAGGCCCTGGGTAACAGAAGGAGGAACTGAGCTTCTTTAGTTTCATCTCCCATCTCATCTCCTTCCCGGGTCTCTTTTGTCTTTGCTTGCAAAGGTTATCTCCATAATCCTTCTACTGTTCTCATGGAGGTTTTTCACCTAACAATGTTTCCCCCTGAGAACGTTCAGTGCTCTGAACTAGCCACGATAGCCTTGCTAATTTTCACCAATAGCAAGTACTCTTCCCTTGATACTCTGTTTAAGCTACATGTCAGGGGAAGAAAATGAGTTCAAATGTAGGAATTCACCTAGACCATTATAGGTAACTAACTTAATGCCTTTTTCCTCCCTGGGTCAGTTACATTTTAAGAGAAGAAGCCTCACAGTTAAAAAAAAAAAATACTGTCATACCCAAGGATGGCCTGTAACGTTGGAAGTTTAGGCACTGTGGCAGGGAGAAGGAAAAGAGATCTGAAAGCATAACCTTTCTTGGTCCTTCTCCAACTGAGGGCTGCTGGAGACACTGAAAAAGTATCCAACTTTTCCTGATAGTTTGAAACCTCTTCAATTCACTACATTCAAGATAGCAGAGGTAATACTATTTATGAATAAAGAAAAACATGCTATGAGAGGGTAGGAGAAGGCTAGGAAATGACAAAAAGGATTGGGTGCCAACCGAAGGGACTGTCAGGTCATTTGGAGAAGTTGCTATTATCACACTATCTTTATCTCAACATGAAAATTAAAACTGTCTGTGTTGGTGTCATGAATCCAGTGCCATTTAAGCTTCCAAGATCCAAACCAGTGTAACGCAAAAACTCACCTAAAGCAATTTTGAGAAGAATCTCACTTAGTCCACTACAAGCTCTTCCTTTAGCTGTAGACCTAGGCATAACAGTTTTGGAAACAAGAAATAATGAAGTGCAATGCTAAAGAGTGGGAAATGAAGAACGATTTGAAGGTGTGAAAGGATTTGGAAAAAGATAAAATGTAGTGACAGAAGTTTATTTCATTCCCATCATGAGATTTGGCAATGGTTATGTTGCTTCTTGCCTTCAGTTACCAAGGCCACAAACCATTATTTTCAGAGGCTCATTGCCCTGTATGTGCATCAGAATTTGATAGAAAGATAAAGGGGTTGTGAGCGAAAAATTGGCTGTTCTCTTAATAGATTTTCTTTTTCTTTTGGAGAGGATAGCTTGTAGAAGGAAATACTCATAAAATAATAATAATAATAATAATAATAATAATAATAATAAACATGAATCATCATCAAGTCTTTGTTAGAAAACTGTGCTCAAATCAGATCCCTCCACCCTCGACCTTCCCGTTCTCCATCTTCACTGACATAAAGAACATGTACGAAATACTGATAATTCTCTGGAAGTACTCCTGGCTTGCCCACCAGTGAAACTTTTATTAAAATTTTAATAGACACGTAAAAAGAAGTAAGCTTACCGACAGAACAAATTCACCAGATGAACTATACAGTTCCCAGACAATGCAATTTAAATTATATAATGAAATTGCAAACAGTGGAGTAAATTAAATGAGAAAAAATACATTCTGAGATATTAACCAAGGAGGCTCACAAATCAAGCTTAGGTTTTCTTGGAGACAAGATGAACGCACTTGTATGTGGACAGTATAATCTTCCATTTCTTCCTCTGATATCACTCTAACTGGCTTTTCAAATGCACTGACAGAATGCAGTTTTTACTGGCGAGGGATTCAGAATGAGAATTCCTTCTGCTAACCACTAATAAGCAATGCTAGCAAGAATATATGATATTTTTAAGATTTTGTGCATAGTGCATGAGATTAGCTGAGAGTTCATTATTCTAATATGGTTGTGCAAACCCAATTTCGTGTTAGTTCAATAGGAATTATACTTTGCTGGGAGGTACGCATCTGTTCCTATTACACTTGCAAGTGCAGCAAATTTTCAGGCTTTCATTTGCCTCTCACATTTGGTACTGCAGGCAAAATGCCATTAGGCAAAGGTAAGAGGAAAAGGCAGACAGAGAAGCCACGAGACCCTGGTCCAGCCTCTGACCTCCGCTCAGGAGGTACAGTTACGGCCAAATTATGCTATCAGGATTGTTCATTTCCTACATGATCTGAGCTTTATGCTCCACGAGGAGAAGGAGAGGTGACTGAATGGCTTGAGGTACGACCTCCCCATTGACTGCATACTTACTGTGCTATTTATTCCTTAGACCCTCATCTCAGAGCTGAGATGTGCAAGAGTGCTCCGTGTGTCTGAGCCAAATGCTATTTCAAATGCCATGTTTGGCTTTTATTTCTTTAAATGGGATCAGATTACTATTAAAAATATTATTTCTCTTTCTGTTTGTGTCCGTCTCTCCCCGACGCCTCCAGTGAAAAGGTTTCTTATCTATTTTGACAAAAATTTAAACCAAATTGACTCTGCCATAGAAAAATGGACACCGAATCTTGAAGGGTTAAACAAGCTTCAGAGAGGCTGAGATTTTTCTCTCCATAGAAACTGCATGCTTGAACGATTCCTAAGCTGTTAGGGTTACCATGGTAATTATTATTCTTAAATGGAGAGGTTTATTTGTGAAGCAAAAAGACCAACAAACTTGTTGCCTGTATCTCTAAATCAGAACTACTTGCAGCCATCTTTAAGGAGGGGCGAACTTTTTGGGGGAAGAATTGAATAATGCAGATCAGTCTTTATCAGAAAGTGTGACAGGTTTGCATAAAAGAAAGGTGGAATGTGAATATATTAGGGATATTTACTGAAGCCCCATTTATTGGATGGGCTTTACCATTTTTACCTCTTGAAGGTAAGCTGAGGATATAAACAACCCCAGAATCAATTGTATTTTAGGGGAATCGGTTTGTTAGAGCATCTGATAGATTGTTTATGTATGGCTGATCATAATGGTCTTGAGGTCAATTCATTTTAATGCAAAAATGGCTCTAAGACCTTAAATTAACTATTAAAAAATTTTTTTTAATCCTGAAGTCACGGCCTAGTGAACCTATTTCTCCTGATTTTAGGGGAAAGAAACCTGACTGGCCATAACAGCAGAGTTCATAGCCGACTTTAGCAATGTAGAGCACTTCTGCAAAGTGTAAGAGTGGTGTTATGAGTTGGGAAGGCTCAATACCCTTCACAAGTGTACAGGCTACTCTGTGTAAGAACAATACTATCGCACAAATTTGGGACAAATTGTACAAGTCTAAAATTAACTCTGTGCTCTCTCTGTTACACTCAGTTTGACCTTAAAATCAGACATAAAGGTTTGAAAGCAGTCTGGAAATTCCTGATGGACAGGTGTATCCCTGTACTCTCTACGTGCCTTTACTGTACATGCCTTTACTCTTGCCCTTATCAGCGTGTAACTGTGACTCTCTTGTCGGTCACTCCTGGTAGATGCTGAGCCTCAGAGCCTAAGGAAGAGGAGGCAGGAGATGGAGCATGAACCCAGAGTCAGGGTGCCTGTGTTCAAGCCCCTTATCATTCGCCCTCTATGTGACTTTGGTAAGTTTCTGAATCTCTCTGGATCCAGTTTACCATCTATAAAATAAGTAGGATAAGAAGACCACCTTCATAGGGTGGTTGTTAGAATTAGATGAGTTAATACCTGTAAAGCTCAGAATCACTCAGAGCAGCTCCTGGCACAGAGAACATGTTATGGGAGTGCTAGTAGCTTCTCAAGGGATATTGTCTATTATTGTATTCTCAGTGCCTATTCTCGGATTAGTTGCTTAATAGAGGTTTCTTGAAGTAATGACTGAATTAGCCTTTGAGTCAATTAAGGGACCCTTTTGTACCTTCTGCCATGATTGGTCATCTTGCTTCTCGGTGAGAACTTCCGGTGACCAGGACTCATGGCATAGCAGCCCATTCTATTGTTGGAAAGCTCTGCTCAGGAACTCTTTTGTCTTCCTGGTACCTCTCTTCTGTGGGCAAAGGAAGCTTGAGCAGGCTGCCTTCTGGGGAAAATGTGCCTCTTTAAGCCTGCATGCCCTGACTATAAAAAGCCTGTGGTGTTGGGCAGGGGGAGTGTTGGTTTCTCTCTTCCACACGTCAGTGGTCAAGCTGTATATGCCTGACTGTAGTCAACAATGAGAGGTGAGTTTGTCTAAGATTGTTTTTTGTAGAGAGATGGTTATTTCACTTGGCAATTTGATCTCTAAACAAGGCATCTTGCCTACTTTATGGAGTTATTGTTCACTACCCCATTTTACAAGAGGTATTCGGAGAAGACTTCCTTGACATTTTTAAGCTACTGGGATGCGTTTTAATTTGTTTCTAGAGTATTTAATCTATAAGACATACCAGGCTGAATAATTTATGTAACAAAACAATGACAACAAGGTCAAAGCAGAAGTATGACTTTACAGTGGGGAATATTCATGACATGATGCTATTTGAGATATGCTTCTTGAATATTAAAGAGTTTTTCCTAATGTTATGTTCCAATTAAACAAGTGGAAAGGTATAAGAAAGAAAATTGGATTCATTTTGAATTAAGCAAATTCTAGCGTAGCAGTCATCATATTTTTAATTGAAAAATGTCAACCACTGTCTGTCCACATAAAGTTTAGAGATGGTAGCTGGGGGTGTTTTCTCTTGTGACCTAGTTGTGATATAAACCGTAGAGTACCAGATATTCTGCATCAATAGATCAGATACTCATAATCTGATTTATTCAGTGATATATAACCTCAATTATTTATTTTCGGTTACATTTCAACTTAAAAGGAGAAAGCCAAAGCAACAGAGTTTGCTGCTTAAGGTAATTATAAGATGGCTTATAGATGGAGTTCTGACAAGATCTAGCTCTGTTCTTCCTTTTCTAGCACAGTAGGATTTATGCTCTGAAAGGGATAATGGCTTCTTATGTACAGTGGACAAAAATTAGATCATCTCGTGCATAGTGTAGAGAGGATTAGGGAATGAAAAACCTGAATGTTTGCTGACCTCTATCATCAATTAATGCTATGGTCTGGGGCTAACCACCTTGATACTGATATTTAACATTTATTAAGGACTCATTGTATTAGCTAATTAATTCTTGCACTTTTAATAGACAAGCCAAGAATCTTAGTGCCTTAATGTAAATAAAGGCTTGTTCCTTGCTTACATCAAATCAGAAGGGACCCATTCTCATTCCAGTTAGTGCCTCTGCCATCTTCTAGGGCTTCAAAATCCTCCAGTGCATCCCTTGCTGGCAGAATGATGAGGGAAGCAGAAGAGAGGAAGAATGTTACAGAAGTTAGAGGGGGCCAGGCCTGGAACTGGTGTTTATCACTCTGTCCATTTTTATATATACAGAACTCACTCACATAGCCATACCTGTCTTCAGCCACAGCTGGGAAATATAGTAAAGCACGTGCCAAGGAAGAGAGGGCATAGGTGGTGTTGAGTAACTGCAGCTAGGCTCTACCACACTGTGATTAGCTCTCTAAATATTTCACTTAATTCTCACAATAACTTTTTCTTTTAATTAATGAATTAATTTTGGGCTGAGTTGGATCTTTGTTGCTGCACGCGGGCTTTCTCTAGTTGCTGAGAGTGGGGACTACTCTTTGTTGTGGTGCGCTGGCTTCTCGTTGCAGTGGCTTCTCTTGTTGTGGAGCACGGGCTCTAGGCGCACAGGCTCAGTAGCTGTGGCTCACGGGCTCAGTAGTTGTGGCGCACGGGCTTAGTTGCTCCACGGCATGTGGGATCTTCCCGGACCACGGCTCGAACCAGTGTCCCCCGCATTGGCAGGAGGATCTTTAACCACTGTGCCACCAGGGAAGCCCTCACAATAACTTTTTGAAGACTAAGAAACTTGAGCTTAGAATGGTGTAGCTGGACTCATTCTTTTGTCTTAGTCTGTGCTCTAAGCCCCTATGCTTTTTTGCCTCCTTGTCTTTTGAAAATCTCTAATAATTTTCTTCACTTTCATTATGAAAATGATAGTATTCGCAATCCCTGTTATATCTCATGAGATACTGGAAAATTGTGAACATGTCCAGACTTGCCTGCTTTCCGTTACATAGATAAACTGAGCATCTTTTTGTGGCTAACTCATTGACTTGCATAGTATCTGCCACCTCCTCCTACCCTGTGCGGCAATTCTCTCCCCTTTTTTTTGCCATCATAAAATCTTCCCCCTCTACTGGATCATTCTCATCAGCATACAATTGTTACCATTTCTCCAGTCTTGAAGATAAAAACACCTGACTCCACATAGCTAATTAGTTATTGCCTCATTTCTCTATTCTTTACAGCAAAATATTTTGAGTGGTGTGTATTTGCCATTTCCAATTTTCCTCTGTTTCTTCCTGAATTCCCTCCAGTCAGGCACCTCCATCACTGCAGCAAAACTGATCTTGGTAAAGTCACCAATGGCTTCTTTGTTGCCAAATCCAATCAATTCTCATTCTTCATCTTATTAGACCTATCAGTATCATTTGACATCATATTATCTCCCTCCTCCTTGAAAGTCTTTCTTTACTTGGTTTCCAAGACACCAGCACTTACCTGGTTTTCTTTCCACTTTGCTGGATAGCATTTATGTGTTTGTTTCCTTAGTTCCTCTTCATCCCTCTAGCCGCTAAATAGAGAATTACTTCAGGGCTTAATCCTTAGATTAACTTTATTTTCTCTCTTTACACTCACTCCCTTGATGAGCTCATCCAGTTCGATAGCTTCAAATACATACCATCTAAAAGCTGAAGGTTTCCAGTCCTGATTCCCTGATAGAGAGTTCTCCAGATTTGTATCACTACCTGAATGTATGATCAGTATACGTCAAGGTAAAAATGCCCCAAATTAAAGGTCTCACTCCTCTATCCTGATTCAAGCCACCACCATCTCTCATTTGGATTATCATAGTATCTTCCTAAACAATCTCTTTGCCTCTTCCCTTACTTAATTCTTACAGTCTAAAATGATCCTCTTAAAAGAGAAGTCAGATTATATCACTCCTATGGGCCAGCCAGCTAATGTTCTTCTTTCTTAGAATCGAAACCAACGCCCTTGTAATGGCCCAAGAGGCTTTTCAAGATCTGATTCCCCCATTTTTTTTTTTTTTTTTTTTTTGCAGTACACGGGCCTCTCACTGTTGTGGCCTGTCCTGCTGCGGAGCACAGTCTCTGGACGCGCAGGGCCAGCGGCCATGGCTCACGGGCCCAGCCGCTCCGCGGCATGTGGGATCTTCCCGGACCAGGACGCGAACCCGTGTCCCCTGCATCGGCAGGCGGACTCTCAAACATTGCGCCACCAGGGAAGCCCTGATTCCCCCATTATTGCTATGACCTTATCTCTTAGTTTTTTCCCCCCTCCCTTCAGCCCACTCTAGTTGCCCTGGCCTCCTTGCTATTTCTTGACCTTTCCAGTCATTTTCCCCACGTTGGGGCCTTAGTACTTGTTCTTCTCTCTCTTTGGAATACTCCTCCCATACTTATTTTCATGTCTCAGTCCTCAGCTTGCTTAGTTCTTTGCTCAAGCATACCTTTTCACCGAGGCTAATTAGCAGTATCCCATGTGCTGGTTTAAATGAGCTTCTGTTCATTTCAGCATTTACCCTATTTAAATTTTAACTGCCTATCATGGCTACCCCAATACATCTCTTTTGGATAATTCAGTTTCTATAGGCAAAATGCTGTGAGTGTCTCAGATTTTGACTCCCTTCTCTGCAAAAACAGTATCTGAGTTCATGGGGAAGAAGGCTATATGACCTTGTAGAAGTAGCAGAGGTTGACCCCCTAACCTGGTGCTGCTCATGCGATATGTTATTGGCTGTGCGCACTGAGGAGCTGTAACTTTGTCTAGTACACGGGACAGTGTTGTGAAAAGTAACAGAATATGCCACCTCAAGATATACCTCTTTGGCGTAGGGGTTATTTTGAGCTGATTATTTTGAGAAACAGCAGACACTGAAGAAGAACAGAATAGAAGTTACCCTTTTGTAGGGAAGATTTACATTTATAAAGGGAATCTCCATTTGTACAGGTGTCTCCCTTTTTGTACCAGGAAGAGAAGGGTGGCTGTAAATCACAAGAGAATCTTATCAATGGAAAAGGCACCAACTTAAATCTGCATAGCAAACGTTATTCTTGTTTACCCTACTTCTCCTGGTAAATGACGTCCCAACATCTTTCTTTCTTTTATCTGTCTTTACCTGAAGATAAAAATATTTAAGCTGATGGTTTGAGCCACCTCAGGGAGTTACTCATTTTTCCCTGGAAATCTCCACCTGTACATAATGTATAAATGTTCATAAACTTCTATTTGCTTTTCTCTTGTTAATCTGTCTTTTATTATAGGGGCTTCAGCCAAAAACTCAGAAGGGTAGAGGAAAATTATTTTTCCTCCCCTATAGTTACCATCCACCAATGACATCTGAGGATAGTCAGCTCTTGACCTGTATTGGTCAGGGCCTAATGACCCCACCGTGCTTCTATAACCTTTTCTATTCTCTTGTGGCCTCCACAAAGCCCTTTGAGGCTCTTCCATGTCATCTGCCTGGCACAAGAGCACAAGGCTTAGCCTGTCTGCCTCATAGACTCTGCCACAGAATCACCTCACCACTTTCCCCCACAGGCTCATCAGTTGGGCCCAAAACAGGTCCCCTGACTCTTGACTTAAAGTCCACACCACCTAGAAGCCATGTTTGACACAGGTATTTAAAACTGGACTATCTCTCCATTTTACCTCTGTACTTTTCTCTCTTTACTATACTGAGACATATAGGGTTGCCATATGCAGCAGTAATGCCCGTAAGTCCCAAACAGGGAGCAGGGCAAGAGGCTCTCTTTCCAAGGAAAACTGGAAAGGGAAAATCAGGGCATACATATGACTATGACTATGTCATAGGACGTATGACTATGTCCTTTCTTCTATATCCATTTTTGTCCCAGAATCATTGCACTAGAAAAGGTAGTTTGTCTCCTTCCTTTTGCCTTTTGCTGAATGCAGGGTTGTTCCCCTGATATTGTACTGCTTATTGAGATGGCATCTGTCTCTCCCCTTTCCCTGAGATTATAACGGTAGCCAGGGAGCGTGGAGTAAATCAGGTTTATCAAATAACAACTAATCATCCGGTATTTCAAATACACCCAAGGTACACACTGTGCATTTTTAAACTCAAGTTTCATTAATTCCCACCATCCAAATTAAAAGAAAACTTAGTTCATGATTTGGGATTCTGAGATAAACTTCAAGTTTAGGAGAGACGGAACCAGTTTTTCACTGAGAGATATAGCAAAAGGGTTGGAAGAGAGCATGTGAAGTGTTGTTCTTAGAGCGAGTAATTGGAGGAGCTCTTAGTACAGAAAGTGAGGCACTGACAGGGCTAGTGCAAGCATTTTTCTACCTGTAGAATCACACAGGGCCCAGCACTCAGAAGAAGCTTGGTTTAATACTCTGTGGTAGCTGCCTGGATGTTCTTAATAATTTTTTTAACAAGATGTCCTGCATTTTCATTTTTCACTGACTCTCTGGGTACTGGACATATATTCTTACAGTTTAGAGCACTCGAACATAGAAACTAGTGTTTGCTTCTTGTCTGAAGGCTGGGGAATCACTAGCATACACCACTGAGTAGGGCATGAAGGAGCAGTAGAAGCAAAATTTTCCACCCCCAAGGTCTCTTTGGGATGTGTCATTTTGAAAGTCAAGGCCCAAAAGACGACTCAGGAAGAAACTTTGACCTTCCCCTTAACTGCCTAAAAGAATTTAGTTAGAGGACCTGTTCCAGGAAGGGAGCTATCACTGTAGATAACTGTAGTATGAACTAAGTGGGATAGACAGGGAAGAAACTAGCAAAGTCTGTTTGTTAAAATTTCTCTGTGTTCCTTTGTCTCTGCATGTCCCAGTATATATTTGTTTACCAAACATTTGCTTTTCCACCTTCATATGAATTGCCTTCCACCCCTTTAAAGTCCCAAACTACCACCCCCCAACATCCTCTTTTGTCTTTAGCCGAAGATAGTATTTAAGGTGAGGGTTGCAGCCATTTTGGTGAGTTATTCATTTTTCCGGGTCTCTCCTATGTATACGTATTATTAAACTTTTGTTTGATTTTCTCCTGTTAATCTGTCTCATGTCAATTTAATTCTTAGATCAGCCAGAAGAACCTAGAATGGTAAGGGAAAATTTCTTCCTTCTCAATAGGAGGTACTGTTCCCAAAAAAGAATGGGGGGAAATGCCTCCTCCAGTTACCTCTTGGCTCTCAGAATTTATAGAAGAGGAGGTCAATAAAGAGGACAAAGTCGTGGCTGACTTACTGGAGGTTTTCTCATGTCATAAGATGTACACACAGTGATGAGAATAGTGCATGGCTCACCTTTGAGAGGTGATAGTCATTAAATGGATCTAGGCCAAGACCGAGATGCCCCTTTACCACCAATGTTATTAATGCAAGTAGAATTTTTCCTCCTTTGCTGCCCTTGCTTCTGGAGGAATGAGCACAGGTAAGTCTGCTTAAGGGTTTTAGACTGAGACAGAGACGAGGGGAAACTCAGAAAGGAGGAACATGGATTGTAATCATTGACTAAAAAAGTGATTATAGTTCAAATTGACTGAATACTTATTCAGAAAAAAACAAGATATTCAGAACTAAATTGTATGACAGAAACCATCAGTTTAGATGAATGTTTACTTGGGAATTGACCAAATAAGTAAAATATCTCATCTCAGCAATTTGGGTGTTCAGGGGTCATAACAGTATTGTACAGTTTCGAGAATAAAGTCAGTTCATGTTACACGTGTCTGTGTAGAGAATTGTCAGTTCCACCAGTTACAAACAGACACATGACTAGTAAGTAGTACGTAAAAGTAAGTAGTACATATATATACAGCAAACACTGTATATATACATATATTTCCTATTGATACTTTGAAACACATTGGCAGATCCACATTCTCCATGAATACTTGAGAGTTTACGTTAATGACAATAAAGTTGATCAATACCTGATTTCTCTGTTGGCAGGTACTGCTCGCCAGGGATAGGGACCCCACAGAGAATGAGAGTAATCTCACTGGGGTTTTTCAGTCAAGTATTGTTTATTTAGTATCATACTGACCCCTGACATCCTAAATACACGAAATAATCTCCAGATTGATGGATGGCAGCACTTTAGGTCTGCTGGAAAAGCAGAAGACAATTCATCCTTCTTGTCACAATAAGGCAAATAGCCCCCGAGACAAACTGAAGACCACTATAGCTGTAAACAAGAATGGCATTGATTAGAGGGAAAGCTAATGCTGAAAGAGAATCCTAGAGATACTGAGATGGAGTCAAAGAGCTATCAGTCAAACATAGAAAACTACAGATGAGAACCTGTGGGACTAGAGATAATAAGAACAGCAGGAGGAGAGAGAGGAAAACATATAAAGAGAAGAAAAAAAAAAACAATAAAAAGAAGATACATAAAAGGGAATGAAAAGCCAATAGAAGATGCCAGAATTTTTGACAGTGAGGGGTAGGATCTGAAAGAACTTCTGAAGGAAGCGACTGAACTTCCCTGTGGGGCACCATCCTTGACAGTGAGATATTAACCTAGAGGGATATCTGTACAACACCAAGGCCAACAGAAATAAAAGACACAGAATAACTAAAATGCATGCACTAGATTGCATGTGTATACTCAGAAACACTCTATTTTAGCTATTTCAAAGAGAAGGTAGTTGGAAAAGCTGCATGTTTTAGAAAATGTAATCAAAAGAATTTTTTTGTTTGTTTTGGTTGTTATTGTTATTTCTTTTTCTTTTTCTTTTGGCATGGCAGTCAGGCCCCATTAGGTAAGGCTGCATTTAAGAACCATTTTAAAATTAGAATTTTAAAATTCTATTTCTCTATTTATTTTCTTCTATCTGTCCTCTTCTCTCTTTTATTTTAGAAGCTTTTGGCATTGAAAGTATTTCTACCTTTGATTATTCATCCCTCAGTAGCACTCACAGACTAAGCTGCAGGTCTTAGTTTGGGGGAAACAGTAACTCCTTTCAGAGAACGGATATGCAGTTTAATTGAGCTTCATGTTTTCCCCTGCATTTTGATTGCATCTATCCGTTCCCATTCATTAAAAATCACATGCCCATGATAAAACCTGGGTCTGTTGCCTTGTCTAGCTAAGAATCAGGAGTTCATTATTTACTTCATATTGTGTAAATTCTAATCAGATACCAGGGAATCTTGGTCCTGTACCACATTGTCTCCTCAGGCAGAATGCCCTACAATTTTGAACACCACAGAACAACTCCACAACAGAGCTGATTCCCTTGGATTCTTCCTCAGCCGATGCAGATAACATTTTGAATAAGATAGGGCTCCATTTATTTTTATCAGTTTGCTTATTTATTTACTTTCGTGGTGGAGCCAGATAAGAGACTGACTGAGTTCACACCCAGTGGTGAGCATATTGGGTGACCCGTTAATGCTGGTGACTGAGCTCTAGCTCGGGCCCACAGGCAGTTCTGTTCAGATTTATGGCAAGACCTGGTGATGGATAATATACATTTTTATTCATACGAAAGCAAATGAATGCATCCCATGTAAAAACTAAATTGCAGATAGGCTCATTTAAGACTAATGAGAAACATTCATTTACTCTGGGTGGGAATAATGCCTGAGAAGGGCCTGATAAGTCTCTGATCCTTTGACATATAGGTAGCACAATAGAGACGGAGACAAGCATGTTCCTCACCCATATATAACCCCCTGAGGTGATCCCTAATGCATTGTGGGTTTTTAGGCAGGTGGAAGACATTAATCCACTTGGAAGTATCAGTCAAGTCACAACTGTGCTTTAGCTCAGATGGTCTGAATAAAACTTGCTGAGACAAAGTTTGCCAGAAGGAAAAAAGAAAAAAAGTCATACTGTGGAGGTCTTAGGGGATTTCAAAGCATGCTGAATCAGATTATCTTCTGACTTAATATTTTTCTATAGTTCAGTGTAGCTTACAAAGTCACCAGTTCTTACATCAAGGGGGATTCATACATTTGGGAGATGTCTGTGTAGGCCAATTGATTCAGATATTTTGGCCCCCTAAAAGTGATTGTTAAAATTCATGATGTAGTGGCTAGAAGTCCAAGATCAAGGTGTTGGCAGGTTTTGTTTTCCTTGGGGTCCCTCTCTTCAGCTTGCAGATGGCCACTTTCTCTCTATGTCCTCACACGACCTTTTCTCCGTGCTTGTGCATTTCCTGGTGTCTCTCCTTCTTCTTATAGAGACACTAGTCATATTGGATTAGTACCCCACACTAACAGCCTCATTTTAACTTAATTACCCCTTTAAAGACCTTATCTCCAAATATGATTATATACTGAAGTGTTGGGGTCTAGGACTTCAACATACGAATTTGGGAGGGGCATCATTCAGCCCGTAATATTCTGCCCACTGGACCCCCCAAAATTCATGTCCTTCTCACAGGGAAAATACATTTGAAAATAAACTGATGAAGAGATTTTGAATCAGCTAACATATAGAAGTCTGAGATGACTCTTTGCACTCCCAAGGGGATCTGTAGTTTGAATTCTCTGGCTATGCAATAAAATGAGGATACTTTGGTTTGGAAAAAAGAGGAACACAGAAGCCAAGAAGGTGCCTTTTGGGTGCCGCTCTCAGGAATGGTTGCCTCTGTCTTTAGAATAAGATCAGAATTGGAAATCATTTTACTGATCGTTTAGGACAGTCCCTTCACGTTTAGATGGGGAAACAAAAAGGTGTGAAATGGCCAAAGGAACTCAGCTATTTCTGTAGCCATGTTTGGTTTCGAATGTGGATTTCCTGATCCCTGAACTAGGATACCTCTCTATAATCATGGACCCTAGAGGGAAAACTCTTCTCTCTTAGAGTGGCATATGTGGCTGGGGAGACAGCATCCATCTTCAGTGAGACACTGCTGAGAGAATGTGACTTCCTGATGGTGCCAGAATGTATATATTGGAGATACAATATCTAATAGTTGTTCCTTTTTTTTTTTTTTTTTTTTGCATTATGCGGGCCTCTCACTGTTGTGGCCTCTCCCGTTGCGGAGCACAGGCTCCGGACGCGCAGGCTCAGCGACTATGGCTCACGGGCCTAGCCGCTCCGCGGCATATGGGATCCTCCCGGACCGGGGCACGAACCCGTGTCCCCTGCATCGGCAGGGGGACTCTCAACCACTGCGCCACCAGGGAAGCCCAGTTGTTCCTTTTTAAATTTACCTTTTTGTTTGTTATCGTTGCTAATAGTGCTTACAAGTGGAGAATACTGGGATATCTCATATGTTTCCCAATTTTCTCAGTAGTAGCTTAGACAGTATTACAACATGCCTTCCTCTTCGCCCTTTGTGCTAACAGTGCCCATAGTGTGGCATGCCATATATTTCACTATATTATAAACTTTTTATGGGCAAGTGTCTTATTTTTATCCTTTGAGCCCTAGCAAAGAGCTACCCACTCAGGTGCTTAATATATGCATATGTGTATTTACTTAATATATATGTATATTATTTACTTAATATACATGTATGTCTGTGTACATACATGCATGCATATGTACATTTATGTGTGTGGCGGTGTGTGTGTACCTGAGTGTGTGGCCCCTTGTGGCTCTAATGACTAACTGCTCAATAGAGGAATAAAGGGTCCTTTCAAAGCAATAGTCCTGGAGAGGAGACTATTAACTCTTCAAGCGTTGGTGGCAAAACCAAGGCAAAGGGTTGGTTCAGTTGGGGAGGATATGTGTGAACAGATAACCTGCTGGGTGCACTATACTAGGAGAGGGGTCATCCATGGGCATATATAGTATTTGGTCCTTGCTCACCTTGCCCTTGACTTCACTCCCAGTGGCTTCTGGATGTATAGTGACATTGCAGGGTAACACAGGTTCATCCATGAATCTTTCCTTAAACCCTCAGGGAGAATTAATTACTTCTTCCTCTGTACTCCTAAAGCAATTAGTTTCTGACTCTACCACAGCCATTGTAATGTATTATAAATGTCTGTCTCCCATTAAACTTTGAGTTGCCTAAATGCACGGATTCTGTCTTAGCTATCTTTATATCCTTAGTGCTGTTCATGTAAGAGATGAATAAATGAAGGATAAATGCCAGAATTTGACTACACTCCCCAACTATCTGTCTGTCTATCTATCTGTCTGTCTATCTATCCATCTACACTGTTCTAAGTACTTTAGAGATATTAACTTGTTCAGTTCTCCTAACAGCATTCTTCTGCAGAGAAAGAACCTGAAGTTCAAAGACATTAAATAAATAACTTATTCAAGGCCACATACCTGAAAAGACAGAGCAGAGAATTCACACATCAAGTGTGGCTGCAGGGTCCCTCCTCTAACTAAGCTCACTGTGCTGTGCCTGTCCTGGCCTGGACGTTCAACACTGGGGCAATCTTCCTTAAAGATGTTAAGAGATTAGGGCTATACTAATGGGGAGCAGGACGAACCTTTTTTTTTTTAATTTTTTTTTTGCGGTATGCGGACCTCTCACTGCTGTGGCCTCTTCCGTTGCGGAGCCCAGGCTCCGGACGCACAGGCTCAGCGGCCATGGCTCACGGGCCCAGCCGCTCCGTGGCATGTGGGATCCCCCCGGACCGGGGCACGAACCCGCGTCCCTTGCATCGGCAGGCGGACTCTCAACCACTGCGCCACCAGGGAAGCCCCAAGTCATTTTGACTAGGAATAATAGGAATGTCTGTAGCAAGAGGCTTCTGTTGGCAGTTGGGAAATCACAGGGCTTCTTTTTGGAAAGCCACAGGGAAGGGATAGACTGATGCAAAAATGGTATTTGGGAACTGAAGCTACAGAGTTTGAAGGATGGAGGCCTCTTCTCCTTCCATCAGTGTTTAGGTATAATAGAGGTGGTTTTCTCTGTTTTATGAAAGTGGTTGTACTTTGACCTGTTCTCCCCTCTGAGGAAATAACTAAGACAAAGGCTCATTAATTTTAAGGGATTATAAATGAATATTATATCTTTATTATTGCTGTTTATTCATAAAATAAGCCTACACTCCACAAATAACTTCAGCAAATATTTTCAGAGGCTGCCTGAAGTTTTGCTCTTGGCTGGTCTTATGGTTCACCACATATAATAGAAGGTCAAAGATGCTGAGACCTCTGAGGTGTCAACCAATCCATTTTTTACAAACCTCTCATTGAATTATAAGCAGATATCCCAGTCAGGCCACACAACAACCCCAAAATTGTCTGCTTCTCATTACAAACTTAGAAAGGCAGAGAGCAAATTTACAGTTCCTATGTTGAATTGTTAAACCCACAGGAATGTGTGACTTAAAAGCCCATTTGGTGCCTTGGAGAAGCATGGTGAACAGTTACATTTGACATTACTCATGTCCTTCGGGGAAATGCTCTTGTTCTTGCTGAAGTAAAGTTCCTGGAGGGAACACGTTGCATTATGTATTCTTTCCTACTCACTCTGATTACTTTTCTTGACGTTCCCTTGGGTTCTTCCAAACTAGACACAGTCTCTAAATTCTTAGCGATGCTCTTCACTTCTAATACATGTGCTGTTCCAGCTTCATTGCCCTAGTCATTCCCCAGTTTAGAGGAATTTAGAGGGGAGTGATACAGGATGCTTGTTGGTAGGCTGTAAGAAAACAGCTAAATGAAAATTAGTAGGTTCAGGTCAAAGCAACTAATTGGTTGCAAGAACTCTAACCTCCCATATAGGTGAGTCTCCATACTCATATTACTTAAACCCAAGACAGCCTCTTAAAATCAAGTGCTTAAGAAAGTGTGTTTCTCTAAACATATTATTCACATGACTCTCAGAGTATCTAAAGCCTGGAGGAAAAATTCTCAATCTCAGACCTGCAGTTTTACTCTTTCAATTTTTTTTTCTTTCCTCTTGATTTATCTTTGTTTTTCCTTCTCGGTCTTTATCTCCTCGTTTCCCCAAAGGACATGAGTAATGTCAAATGTCTCACTTCTTTGCTTTCTTTCTCCCTCTCTATCTCTCTGTTTCTTTCTCTCTTTTTTCTGCATCTGCAGGTCTTTCCAGTGCTGTCCAATAGGAGTTTCCATGGTGCTGGAAATGTTCTCTGTGTGCACTGTCCATTGCAGTAGCCACCAGCTCCGCGTGGCTGCTGAGAACTTGAAATCTGGCTATTGCGGCTGAGGAAGGGAACTTCAATTAAAATAAATTTAAATCAATTTAAATTTGAATAGCCACATGTGGCTAATAGGTATCAAATTAGCCAGTGCAGCTTTAGACCAATTATTTATCTCTGACATTACTCACATGTTGGTGAATGAGAGTTGATACCCTCTTTAGCTACTCTCTTCTTTTCTTTTTTTCAAAATCACTTATCACCAGGGAAAGTTGGTCCAGCTTATGAAGTTTGTTTGCGTCTCTGCCAAACCCTTCCCCTCAACTGTAGAGGGCTTTCAGGGCAAGAGAGCACTTAGTACCTTTTCTGAAGACAGAATGTTTGTCTCTGGTTGCCTGGAGACCAGATATTCTCCAGCTAGGGATGCAGGGCACCCTGGTGTGATTGGAGGTTCAGATAAAGCTCATTTGCAAGGCATGGGAGCAGGTGTATTTGAAAATTTCATGAGAGAGGGTAGAGGTCAGCAACCTTTTTGGCCATCTTCAGAAATCAGCAATGTTGGTACAAGGGTCTTGAGCCAGGGAGGCATGAAGAGAAGGCAAAGGAGTGAAAAAAAAAGATGTGGGGAAGGAGAAGGAAGATAAAAAAGGAAAGGACAGAGTCAGAATATTCATGTTCAGAGTGAGACTGTTACTCACAGTGATCTTAGTTGCAGTTCTGCCTCTGGCTATCTACACCTAGAAAGCCAGGCCCTCTTACCAGAAAACCTGTACTTGAATCAGCCACAGATGCTGTGTCTCAAAATTTGGCATGAGCCTGTGGGCGATTGTGCTTGGAGGGGGGGCAGTCTGTTAATTCTGTTTATACTTTTCCAGTCTATCTGAATTCAACTCCAAGTGAGTTTAATAACACCCTAGATAGACTGGCTACTATCTTCTGCCCTTCTTTTTCTTATTTTCCCCTTTATTTCTGGTTACCTTTTTGTTTCCTTTTCTTTTTTTTTAAGCTTGACAAATGTGTTCTCAGTTCCTAGTGAACCTTTTGTTTTGGTCAGCATCTATCCTAATGGGTAGAAGGAGAATATGAAATGACATTTTAAGACCAGGACACTAATAAAAGCAAAGACATTTCTTGTAAGTCTAAAATTCTGCTAAATCACAGATTTTTTTTTTTTTTTTTTTTTCCTGAGCAGTTTGCTTGCAGTCCTGGAACCATGTTCCTCATATCTGGGAAATCTATTTCACATTGACTTCTTGTATTTGCTACATTTTATATTGACTGGCTTTGCTGTATTTTAAATGTATTTGTGTCTAGACTTGTGGGACTTCAGCTACAGCCATCTTCTACGTTATTAAGAGGGTTGTTTTGAGCGGCCCCTGTGAATAAACCTAATTTTCCCCTCTGATTAGTGTTTAATTTGAAATTGTTTGTGCAATGATGAAATCTTTCTTGAGTTTCACTTCCAGATTCCGGTTTCCATTCCCAGAGGTTGCTTTTGATTACATAAATGCTTTCAGGGTGATTATGTGGGCAAAATTGTATATTAGGTGGTTTTGGTGCTTTCTGTAAGAAATTGTGTTGCTTAGAAAGAAAAGCTGTCGAGTTGGATTTTGAGGTTTTAGGTACTTTACAATTACATGATCATTCCTTCTATTCACCGCAGAAATATACCCTGTATCTGCAGGCCCAGAATTTTGTCATCCAGCCTTTGATTGGCGATTCACTTTTTTTGAGACTCCACATTCCATAGCAGGAAGATTATTCTATATATACACATCAGGCTTTTCAGTATATAGTTTCCTGGATCTCTCTTTTTAACTCCTACGTTTGATGTTTATAATAAATGTCTTGAAGGGAATAAAGTCACGCTATTCCCCAGATCTGACCTAGACATCATACCACATGACTTCCTATGGGCCAGTGCTTGCCCGTATTAGTTTTTGTACATGTACTCTGACCCCTGACTGTATAACTTGGTTTTTGCCTCACAGGTTCACAGCTGGAGAGGAATTTTGCCTCAGGATGAATCATACCTTGAGTTTCAACCTTACCTGATTTAGATGATATTAAATGAGATTTTAGACTTAGAGTTGATGCTGGAATGGGTTAAGATTGAGGGGGTATTGGATGTGATGAATATATTTGCATGTGATAAGAATATTGAGGGCCAAAGGCAAAGTATTATGGGTTGAATTATGTCTACCTCAAATTCATATGTTGACGTCCTACTCTCCAGCACTTCAAAATACTACGTTATTTGGAGGTAGAGTCTTTACAGAGGTAATCAAGCTAAAATGAGGTTATTAGGGTTGGCTGTAGTCCAATAGGACATGTGGACCATGTGGACTTGAAGACAGTCATCTAGTTGCCAAGGAGAGAGTGTTGGAGCAGACCCTTCACTCACAGCCCTCAGAAGGACCTACCAACATTTTGACTTTGCACTTCTAGCCTCCAGAATGGTGAGGCAATACGCTTCTATTGTCTAAGCCACACAGTTTGTTATGGCAGCCTATAGCAAACTAACATGGGAGGCCAGGCCCCAACCTGGTCAGACTGCAACATAGAACAGACAAATGGCATATAAGACTCAGTCACCACTCCAGACATTTTCTAGATATGCATGTTTCCTGTGTCCCTTTTTTCCCTTGTCTTAAGTTTTTCTAATTTCTCTCATTCTCTATAAATCCCAGAGAATTACCAACAGCCAGTCCAAAGGTTATATCCATAAATTTTCAGTAATGTCAGATGTGATCATCACATTTAAGAGATATTAAAAGCTATTTTTACTATTACTGAAAATATCAATTAATATTTATTGACCACCTGCCATGTTCCAGGTAATATATTGAGATATCAACCTCTTCAGTCATTACAACATTATATAAGGTAGTAGGTATTATTATTTCCTTCATTTTAGAAAGGAGAAGACTGAAGCAGGAGGTTCAACAACTTGACCAAGCCCGTGCAACTACAATGAACCCTTGAACAACCTGGGTTTGAACTGCAAGGGTCCACTTATATGGGTATTTTTTTTCAATAGTAAATACTACACCTGATCTGCAGTTGGTTCTGCAGATGTGGAATCTGACAGAGAAGAACCACGGATTTGGAGCGCCAGATAAATTATATGCGGATTTTCCACTGCTTGGGGTTCAGTGCCCCTACCCCGCTGTGTTGTTCAAGGGTCAGCTGTAGTTAGCGGCAGATCTAAGAACCGTGAGCATTTGTATGGTCTTAAGTCTCCACTCAGAGGATCCAATTCTAAGACTGAGAAAAAAGAATCAAGGTAAGAGTTAAGTAGAGAGGCTATGGAGAGGCAGTCACTTTTACATACTCAGAAGGCATCCCTTAAGAAACAATTTACTTCACTTTAAATATTTCCAATTTTTCCCACTGAAGACTTTTCCAACAGAAAAACCCTAGCACGGGTCATCATTGCAGCAATTCACATTTCAAGCCACAAACAGACCAAAAGCAGCTCAAAGGAGTATTCTTCCATAATCAATTAAATTCATTGCACTTGATTATTCAGTTCCTGCCAAGAAACCATTTAAAAAACCTGTTCACCACAATTTGTTTTACAATTTCCAGGATCCCTAAAATGACCTCCTGAGGACCTGGAATTTTTAAAGACTTTTCCAGTGTTGCCTGAGGACAATATGGCAGAAAAGCAAACAAACAAAAGCCCACTTAGATTTTAATGATATCTGTGTGAAATATATGCTCTTCATTCATCAAGATTTAGTGTACACATTATAGCTGTTATCGTGGGACACGGTTTTTGCTGTAAATAAATAAAAGTCTTTGAAGGCCACAGAACTGGACTACTACTGTGGCCCCACCATGCTGTTGCTGTGTGTACCTTAGCAAGTTACCTACTGTCTCTGAATGTCAGTGACCTAATCTTTAAATGCAGAAGGCACTGCTTATCTCACAGGTACGTGTGAGAATTAAATAGAATGGTGAGCATAGAGCATCTGGCACATTATTGAGATCATTAATTTTTACTTCCATTCCACCTTTTCTTTGCTCTCATTCCATCAAGTGCCCAGCATGGTTCTTTGCCCTTTTCTCAGCTTGCTGAGGGTTGACAAGCAGAACCATGGTGACAGCTACACAAGTTGTCTAAGGCTTGATTCAGAACCACTTTGAAATCAGTTTCTAGTTTGTGCTTTTTTTGGGTGGAGGAGGTAAAGAATACACAGGTAATATGATTTCTGGCCTCCAGCTGCACACAGGTGTTCAGGAGATTTCAGGAGAGGCAAAATGTTTTCCATATTTTTCCTGGAGCCAAGGTAATTATCACCATAGTCTCTACTTTGTGTGTGTGTGTGTGTGTGTGTGTGTGTGTGTGTTTTAAGTTTACTCTCTGTAGCTATTTCCTTTCTAGGGCCTTGGATTTATTTTTGAGTCTCTGATCTGACCTTCCTCCTTGGATGGGCCCTTGTCTACACTCAACTTTTTCAGTCAGTTAAAATTCTGTAGGCAATCAACAATTGGCAGATGCCAGAGGGCAAAATCCTGCTTCAGTGTTTTCACATCTCTCTGGATTCTCCCTTTAAGATTTCTGATATCTAAGGATTTCTTTTAATTTCTTGGTATCAAATCAATGAATTAAAATTATTAAAAAAATATTTTCTTCCACATTTTTTAGCTACTTTCTACCATCTTTTATATTTTGGGGAATAGAATTCCAGCCCTACAGATTATTTCTAACTCTTTCTAAATATAATGCCAAGGAAATCCCCTGTCCACTCAGTCTGATGTAACAAAATACCATAGACTGAATGGCTCAAACAACAGAGATTTGTTTCCTCACAGTCCTAGAGGCTGGAAGTCTGAGATCAAGATAGCAACATGGTTGGTTTTGGGTGAGGCCTATCCCCTTGAGATGTAGATGGTGCCTTCTCACTGTGTGCCCACGTGATCTCTTCTTTGTGGGAGCATGAGTTGGAGGGGGTGGCAGCTGGGGAGAGAGAGAGGGAGAGAGGGCTTCCTTATAAGGGTACTAACCCCATCATGACCTCATCTAACCCTAATTGCCCCCAGTGGCCCCATCTTCAAATGCCATTAGGGCTTCAGCATATGAATATTGAGGGGACACAAACATTCAGTCCATAATATCCCCTTTCTGAGCCTAAACTAATAGCTTCATGCTATAGGATTTAATATCACACAGACCTGCCTGATCCTGAATTTCATCATCTATACTATGAGTATAATCTAACTTTAAGCATATTTTTAAAAGACCAAATATAATACCAGATATAAAACAGAGATCACACTACCTAGCATACTAGGAACTTAACAGATAGACCTTCCTTTCCCCCTTGCTTCCACAACCTCTGCCCCCAGAGTGCTGTGTGTAACCAATGTCCAACACCAAGTTCTGTTCAGAGATGCAGGAGGTGGTGCAGTCGTGATCCCGACTGCATCATGCCATCAAGAGTTTTCATCATTTGTATCACTAAAAAGGAATAGAGGTGGGTACAATAGCACAAAATAAAGACAATTATAAATTTTTACTGAGGAAACAAGCAAAAACAAAAAAAAGAGATGACACCTGGATACTTTCTCTTTTAAACTCACACTGGAGCAAAAAGTTGTAAGTTGTAAGGCATCCAGATGGTGAACTTGAGAAAACAGAAATTAATCACCTATTTGTACTAGAGTTTGAGGATTTAAAGATCTTTGGGGAAGATGTTCAAAAGCTTCACTCCAATTAACCTTACCCTATTAAGTGTGCCCATCCACAGATCAGAAGCCAAAGAATGGATTTCAAGGGTGAGAGAGAAAGTTCAGGGAACATGCCGGACCTCTGCAGTCATTTCCCCAGAATGGAGGAACCTCCAGAGAGAAAAACGAAGCAGCTCTGACAGACAGGATGGATCAACGTGCATCTAGGATACAGTATAATTCTTCTCAGAAAGTGTTGAAATGGGGACAACCTTCTGATTTAATTTTAAAGGCTATTTTGAACTGTGTGACCCCGTTCTGAATTTGATCTGATAACTGAAATGGATTTCATGTGTCAGTGATGTAGTCTAGGCAGAATCCTAACCTAGATCATTTAGAACCCATTTCTTCCCCTGACACTTTTTTCCCTTGTGTAAAAAGGGGGGAAAAAAAGAAAATGGTATTTCTTCTTGTGGATAGTCATCAACTAAAAAGTGTGGTGATTCTGGTGGAACCTCTGAGAATTAAGAGATTTTAATAGTCCTAAAATATTGCCAAGAAGTATTATTTTAAAATGTCTTAGTGACCTTTCTGGCTAAATTGAGGAGACAAGCACATTTTTTCTTATTCAGGAGAAGTGGAAAACATGCATTAACACACCAAGAAAATGAGGAAGAAGGAAGAACAGAGGGGAGAGAAAACGGGAGTATAAACCACAAAGACCATGTTTGTACTCAAAATTTCATTTTGTGAGCTCTCTGTGGAAAACCCCTGGAGATTTCATCCCACCTCATAGGGCCCTTGCCCAAGTGCTGATCCTTTTTTTTTTTTTTACTGTTAAATTTTAAAACTAAGCAGTATCTTTTGCCAAAATTAATAACTATTGGGAAAGAAAATGAAAGGATTTGACCCCTCTCAATATTCCATTTTAGTAGTACCTCCCCAACTGAGATTGTGAATACTAAAATCTACAGAATCTGTAATTAGTCACAAACAAAATCCCTCCTAGTAGGTGGTATGTGCCTCTTTCCAAGTTTCTGTCTTCTAGGAAGGATGTCATCACTCCTACTGTCTTTAAAATTTCCAGTTGGTTTGGCCAGATAGTAATACACACACACACACACACACACACACACACACACACAGTATTAGGTAGAGTTAGGCAAAAAATCATCTTGATTTATTTAGGTCCTCTGGTAATAATTGTGTGTGTTTATTGGGTATAAGGCAGCTATTTTATTTACATTTATTGCAAATAATTACTTTAAAAAGCAATTGTGTTTTCATGGAACTAAGTGGATTTAACAGCATGGCAGAAAAGAATAGCAGTATAACAGATCTGCTTAAGAGAGCAAAAGAAATTCCCAGGTGCTCAGTAGGTTGGTACTGAAATATAAGGAAAGGGAATAGCTCAACATGGCAGTGAGGGATATGGATACATACCTCATTCAAACTGCAACTGATTTTCCATGTAAACAACTGCTTTAGCTTACTTGATATGGGGATGGAAATGCTGCTAATGCTGAACAAGTCTCCACACCCATGAAAGTTTTAAGGAAAAACCAATATCAATAAAGTTCTCTGAAAATAGAAATTATCTTGCCCATGTACAAGCTGATTGGTAAAAAGACGTGTGGAGAGCATGTACCTTCTTCTGAAATTACTTTAAAATTTGTACCTCCTTGTCATAATCCTGCAGAGGAGATTGAAAGAGAGAAAATGGAAAGAGAATGACACCATTGAAAGGAAAACTGATCTCCCACAAATGAAACAATTATTCTTGGGCTATTTTTAGAATTCACTAAGATTTCTTAACATAAGAATATATTATTCCCTCAAGTTTGCTTTTATTTACAAACGCCTCTGACAAACAGTTATTCAAGTCCATATTTCTGATGTTTTTTTCTCCTACGTTAGCTGGAGGCTTAATAGTTGGCCCATGTACTCGACAGTGGGGCTTGAAAACATTCTAAGAGGAGAAAGGAGTCTTACCATTGGTTTATATGGTATATGATTGAGTATGCTATGCCTTTTATTAAAAAAATGAAGAACATTTGTAACTTTGTATCAGAGTGTTCTCTGAAGTATCAAATCGCTGAAAGTTGATGAGAATAGGGAGGAAGAGCACAAAAATAACTGCTGAGAAACAAAATGTTTTTCTTTCTGGTCTTTCAAACTGAGTGTTGCTTTAAGAGCTATCTCATACATGAAAATATTCTGCTTTATGTTCAGAAGTTATTCATGAAAGGAGGCTTCAAGGTTTGGGTATTTTCTGCCAGAGGGATGTGTAGACTTTTTACTAAAACTGTTCAAGTTTCGTATAGAATATTGATAAGGAAACGCATACAACTATAAGCCCCTTCAGCAGTTTTGTATGCTTTTCTACTTGAACTTAAATATGTTGCAGAAAGTGAGGCAAAGCCAGGACCATTTTGGAAGATGTTCCTTAAGTTGCAAAGAAGAGACAATACCCAGCATAGCAGATTTTTCTTCTCAGCTCTAAACAAAGAAATCCAGCCAAATTCTCATCCCATGTCTACCATGAAGCTATAATTATGGCCCTGCGGCCAATGCATGTGCCTCTGGATATCTTACTATATAGCACAAAATGTTAAACATCTGGGATAGTGCAAAACACACTGGATTGGGAGGTAGAAAATGCATATCCTACTAGTGATTCTTCTAATACTAGCTATGAGATTTGGGGGAAATCACTTAATTTTCTGTGTCTCATTTTACTTTGAAAATGGAGAGGTTATTGTAGAAGATCTTCAGAGTCACTTCTAACTCTACCATAGTGGATTCTGTGAATCAGAAGAAAAAAGAAAAACAGAAGGACATTTACATTTGTCTCTTAGTCTATCATGATATATATAATCCTAAACGGGGAATACGAAATTCAGGCTTCTTTTCTCTCATATTTATTTTCCTAAATATTTTTTATATTCACATTAGGATCTTTTTTTTTTAACTCTTACATTTATATAATCATACAGAATTAAGGTCAAACAAGCTGATGCTGCGTATTCTATCATGCAGGTCAGCTTCCTTCATGGAAGATAACAACTATCCAAGTTTTAAGTTATTCATTTACCCTCTGAAAGAAATTAATTAACAAACTACACAGATAGTTAGGGGGAGAACCTTTTAGGCAGAGGGAACTACAAGTACAAAGACACAGAGATGGGTGTGTGCTCGGTATATTTGAGGAAAGGTAAGGTGGTAAGTTTGGGAAGGAATGTTTGTGGAAATAAAGTTGGGGGGAGGGCAAGGACTGGGTCATATATATATTTGTAGCTCGTGGCAAAGGTTTTGGTTTTAACCCTAAGCCATTAGAGTGTCAGACTATATACTTACATTTTAAAGGAATACCTCTGGCTGCTGTGTCAAGAATAGATGTTAGGGAGTAACAATGCAAGTTCACAGATCTATGAAGAGACTATTGTTGTAATTAGAAAAATGATCATTGCTTGACTTAGAACTGTAGTGATGGAGGTAGCAAGAAATAATCAGATTCAAGATACATGTTGAAGGTCAATCCTTCTAAGAGAGAAGAGAAAAACAAATTTTAAGCTGCTCTAAACTGGGAAATGTCTCAAACTGGGCAGAAACCTGTTGAATGAGGCATGGAGACTCAGTCATCTTTGGACACTTGGCCAAGTGCTCTTTCCTGATGAACATCTAAAACATTCCCTTTTAATGTTCTTCAGTCCATCTTTCTCTCCTACAGCTCATAGTATTCTTACTATGTCAATTGGTAAGAAAATTGGAAAACAGAAATGTTGTTTGAAGTAGCAAAGACGTATTTAGACGAGTATACTCCAGAATAATCATTTCTATAGTGGAAGTATAGAGTATTCTGGTAAATGGCCGGAGAAGAGGAAGTACTGCAACCTTTTTTTTTTTTTTTTTTTTTTTTGCGGTACGCGGGCCTCTCACTGCTGTGGCCTCTCCCGTTGTGGAGCATAGGCTCCGCAACGGCGCAGGTTCAGCGGCCATGGCTCACGGGCCTAGCCGCTCCGTGGCACGTGGGATCTTCCTGGACTGGGGCACGAACCTGTGTCCCCTGCATCGGCAGGCGGACTCTCAACCACTGCGCCACCAGGAAAGCCCCTGAATCCTTTTTGAGATTCAGAGTGAATCTTATTCTATTCTTATTTGTTCTTATTCTGTTATTCCTTTATTGGCTCCAAGAAGTATTGTACTATTGGTAAAGAAGCAAGTCATTTGTTAAACCTAATTTTATGCTAACATATATAATCAAAAGTCCCTATTTCATATGGTTCCCTTTATCATCCTAAAGAAGTAGAGCTACATAGGACAGATACTGAAAATCTTGGGCTTAGAAAATGTTATTGTGTAATAATCTGTATTACAAATATTTTTGGTGTTTTTGGACCTCAACATATGGCTCATAGTGAGAAAATTTGCATATTGGTGACAGGATAAAGTGAAAAAACCTTATAATATTGACATTGACTCAAGGTTTATAACAATCATGAAATGCAAAGTATACTGTAACAAAGTAAATGCAGTGTAATATGTTTTGCAAAAAATACTGCATTACTTTTGAAGCAATGCATATTTTGAAGTACATTAAAATAAAAAATTTATTATGCAAATATAGATGCTCCTTAAAATTAATGTAGCTCAATTACATCATTAGATGTCAGAAAGGCATTTGAAAGGGTAGGGTGGAAATAATTCTTTCGAGTGTCACATAAATTCTCTTCACAGCTAATCTCTGAAAAGAGGGAAAAAATTCTCTCTACTCAGGCATAGAATAGAAGCATTAACAATGGAAAGGTCAGTGCATAATGATGCAAGAGAGAAAAGGCCTAAAGTGCCATATTGATGAAATGAAATGGGGGAAGTTATATAGAAATACTAATCAATCAATCCTTAATTTAAGACCTTTCAGTAACTTGCTGAAATCTTCTTCACTATTTAATATCAAAGAAATGCTAACCAATAAATTTCTTCCATGGGGAGAAAAAAACCCAACAACTGTGTGTTTAGATTCAACACTTCTCTTTCCCTTTAACTTCTCTATATTGCAGATGTCACTTGACAAGCTAGTTATCCTAGAAGATATTAGATAGCCATCTCATTTTCAGTAGAACTTGTCTCTCTAAGCTTAGAAAATCAAGGGTTGATTATGCAAATTCCACAAAGGGAAATTATGTATTCATTAAAATTCATGTTTGGGGGGCTTCCCTGGTGGCGCAGTGGTTGAGAGTCCGCCTGCCGATGCGGGGGACGCGGGTTCGTGCCCCGGTCTGGGAGGATCCCACATGCTGCGGAGCGGCTGGGCCCGTGAGCCACGGCCGCTGGGCCTGCGCATCCGGAGCCTGTGCTCTGCCACAGGAGAGGCCACAGCAGTGAGAGGCCCGCGTACCACAAAAAAAAAAAAAAAAAAAAAAAAAAAAAAATTCATGTTTGGAAAGATATAGGAAAACGGTCACAATAAAATGGTAAGTAAATTTGCAGGATATAGAACTTTGTGCATAATATGATCCACACACTGTGAAAAATAAGTACACCTGCATACATGCAAAGACCAGAAGAAATTATATTAAGAGAAAAATTGTAGTTATCTCTGACTGATGAAATGCATTTAGAAAATGCATTTTTGTCGGCTTTACTGATTTTACAAGTGTGGTGGTATTTAAGACTTGCAGTGATATAGCAGGCATTAGCAATAAGAGTTTTTCTCTTCTTGACCTCATTCTTACCAACTAATTTCCCTGTTAACTATTTCACTTGCTCTATTAACTTATATATGTATCGTAAAGGCCAGTAGGAGTTGGAAGGAAAAGAAAAATGAAGAAGCAGAAAAGGTTAAGTTATCATTGTATACAATCAAACCCTTAGAAAGATATTTGGATGGACAGTGTATTTGACTGCCTATGAAACTTATTCTAAATATTTACATAAAGATTTCATGAGACATATGGAGTACATTTAGGTAAAGATAAGAGGAATAAAGTCACATTAATTCACTAGTTCACTCACTAATTTTTAAAATTTATTCAGCAAACATTCATGAGCATCAAATAAATGCCATGCACTGGAGAGTGACTGATGAATAAGATATGGTACCTGCTTTCAAGGAATTCATGTTTGAGCTTTGGATATAGACAAATAAATATGAAGAATATATCATTAATATAGATATGCACCAGACAAATTGGTAAAAAAATGTATAAAGTCATCTCAGCTGCTTGAGGGTATCCTGAGTTTGAGCTGGGTTCTGAAGACCCATTAGGAGTTCACAAAATTGATGATGGGAGGAAGGAGTTTTCTGGTAGAAGATAGTGCATGTGAAAAGTCTCAAGAATTGTAAAAGAACATGGAACTGTTAAGTGGTTTAAAATTTGGCTGGAATGTAGGTGCAGTTGGTAGAGTCTACAGAGATGAAATTGTGCAAGGAGATGGAAACTAGATGAAGGTTTTCACGTCATGTTAAGTTATTGAAGTTTATCTTATAGGCAGTGGGGTGTCACTGAACAAATGTGAGTAGCATACAGAGGATTTGCACTTCAGAAGGATCATCATGGTGGCAGTGTGAAAGCCAGACTGAAGAGGACAGAGATGAGTAGGGAAGAGCAGAATATCACAGTATTTTAGTAAACAGATAATGAAGGTCCAATCTATGACAGTTAGGGGAGAATGGAAAGAGAAGATGCATCAGAGACGTAAGAGGCAGTGAGTAAGAACAAAAAATGAGATTAGTTCAAAATCTATATCCACCACCTGCCTGATAAATGGCAGTACATGCTGTGATGTGCCACCCAGATGCCCTCTGCAGGATCCTATTTTCTCAACTGGCAGAAATGTTAGTTGTTGGAAGTTCATAATTGAGTAATTTCCCGGGGATTGACTTCAGCAAGAGGGAGCTGCCTTGCCCAAGGTTATGCTTCTCCTTTCCAGGAGCAGCCTGCATTCAGTGACTGTTATATATGGAGTACCAACACCCATCCTCCAGGGCTCAATTCAGGAGAATTATAAAGAGCAGTCCTAGCTCCAGACCTCCATTATGAATAGTTTACATCTTAACTTGTAAATATGTCTCAGTTCAATGAACCCCTCTGCCCAGGCATGCTTCCCTCACTCCCTCACAGCATTGTCCCACATATCATTTAGTAAATGTCCTGCGTATGCATCTCCATCTCAGAATCTGTTTCCTGGAGAACTTGACCAAAGGCAATTCATGACAAGAGTGGTCCCAGGAATAGATTAAAAAGGGATTTGGAGAGTGGATCAGCCACAGTTTGGCAATGGGCTACACATTATTGGTGGTAGGTGGAACTGTTTATAGCCCTTGACATGAGTCACAGTCAGCTCAGACTGCTATAACATAGAACCATAGACTAGTGGCTAGAAATTGTTTGTGTACAGTTCTGTAAGCTGGAAGTCTGAGCTCAGGAGGCCAGCATGGTCAAGTTCTGATGAGGACTGTCTTCTGGGTTGCAAACGGCCAACTTCTCATTGTATCCTCAAATGGCAGAGATCAGAGAGAGAAGGCAAGTTCTCTTGTAACTCTTAAAAAACATCAGTCCCATTTATAAGGGCCCCACCCTTGTGACCTCATCTAATCCTAATTACCCTCAAAGGATCCACCTCCTAATACTAGCACATTGGAGGGTAAGGTTTGAACATACGAATTTTGGGGAAATACAGACATTCAGTCCATAACAGCATACCAGAGTGTTGGAACTGTTAAAACTTACACCAGTGGTGAATTGGAATGGGATACTGGTGTTGGGAATCCTTTGACAGGTGCAGTATCTCAAGCATTTGAGAGGTTTTAGGGTAGTAGTAATTGTAAGAATACTAGGAACCAATGAATGTTGCTTAATACTATCAAAGCATGGAAGAAAGACAATGAAAGGGTAAGGATGATTAATCACCAATTCAAGGCAAAATGTGAAAGTCAAAGAGCTGCTTTGGAAGTGTATAAATTCTTATCTCCTGCAGCCTGAGGGGTGAAAAAGCTGAGGATTAAGCTCAGGATTCAGTTTTAGCAGTAGAATTCCAAAGAGTGTTGATTTGCCATCTCAGCAGATCTGCTCTGTCCAGGTCAGGGCCCTGGTTAGGAGTGGAATCCTAAGATGTAAGGTAGGATGTTATGATTAATGCACTCAAAAACCTTAAAACCCCTTAGCCTCTGAACTTGCAAAAGTGACCCACTCCTCCCTTGCTTGGAGATGATGGAAAGTGTGACTTGCAAGGTAGCACACACTATCTCAGGATATATTCCACCTACCTTCTTGGTTTCAGACAAGGGTAAAGTCACAATGTAAGCGATCTGAGGAATTGCTGGGCCTGCCATAGGAGGGAAAATCTACAGAACCTAGCTAACATACCAGCAGAAGCCAGGAGAGTATGTGTGGAAGTAATAGCAACAGTTTGAATGCCACCCAAATATCTATCAACAGATAAATGGATAAGTAAATTGTGGTATATCCAGTCAATGGATTACTGCACAGCATTAAAAAAGAGTAAACTATCAATATGTGTTACAAAATAGATGACTCAAAACAATTATGCTGAATGAAAAAAGGGTACATACTGTGTAATTCCATAAATCATAGAAAATCATAACAAATCATAGTTGTTAGAAAATGCAAACTAATTTCTAGTGATAGAAAGCTGATCTGTGATTTATTGGAGATGGGGGATGAGAGGATGTTCTGGAAGGGTGAGAGGGATTTCCAAGGGGACATGAGATTTTTGTGGGTGATAAATATGTCTGTTATCTTGATTGTGCTGATGGTTTTATGAGTATACACATATGTCTAATTTGTCAACTTGTACACTTTAAACATGTTCAGTTTATCATATGTCAGTTTTATCTCAATAAAGCAATTGAAACAAACAAAACAAACCAAATCCCTTAAAATTTTACAGGTTTCAGGTCCAGACCAGTCCTCCCTGCACTAGTTGCTATGCCCTGGTCATAGTAGATACTATACAGATTAAAAAACAAAAACAAAGGGGCAGCTCAAATTATCCACTTTACCCAGAAGCCCTCCCTGACCTAGAAGAGGCTCTCTGGCTCCCTCCTCTGACCCCTCTCTGTCATTCCTCTCATTTCTGGGAATTGGAACTCTGGCCCCCTGCCAGTCTCCCTCGCAAGTCTGGGAACTCCGGGAAAGCAAGAACCACCTTAGATTCATCTTGGTATCCCCCGGACCCCACATAGAATCAAGACCTCAGGACTCCTTTTCAACCACTGTTTTTGTGTCTCCACTGAGATATAACTCTGACCTTTCTGATAGCACAGGTGAAAAATCCAGCTAGTGTTCTTTCTCTCTGTTCTAACTAGAACACAGGAGGAGACCCATTAATGAGGCCGGTGTGCCCTGTGACGTACCTGGGACTCCTCTTGATGGGAAGGGGCATCGTGGAACCCATTTCTGCTTTCTCAGAAAAGTAGAGAAGTTAGCTTCAACTCCACAAACTGAGCAATGCTGGTCTATCTTTGTGGCCTTCTTGTTTAGTTTTAACCTGTCTAATCTCATCATCCGCATTGTCCTATTTGCTCACATAACACCAGCCACAAAACCATCTACTTATCAAACTAGATAAATATTCCCGCTCCTCAAAGTCTTTAAATTTTTTCTTTCTTTTGCCTGATGGAACTACACACACACACACACACACACACACACACACACACACACACACACCCTCTGGTATGTTACATTAAGTTCTTGAATTACTGGCCAGGGTGTATCGCATTCAGGAGCTCCTTTCTTCACACTATCAAGGATTACTTCCTTAGTCAAGACAATTTTTGAAGAAAGAAAAGACTCATTAGCTGTGCTGACACACCCAATGCTCTGTTTTGCAAAGACTGTCTTATCTCCTGTTCCTTTTAGGGGCTTATATCATATAGGTCTCTGGGATTCATTTCACTTGATTCTCTGTGTGTGTCTGTGTGTGTGTGTGTGTGTGGTATTGTGACCATACATGAAGATGGTTGCAGACTGGGTGCATGGAGATGGAGAAGGAAAAAATGGAATCTGAAACTAGCTCCCAAGTCTTTTACATGTTTGCCAAAATATGTCCCAATTTGTCAACATTTAACTCATATTCCTAATGAATTGGTCTTAGATTTTAAATATTATATGACCACACTCTGTTCCATATCCCTGTTTTCTAAGAGTGTGGCTTTGGAATTATCCTGGGTTTAATTTATTACGATGCCATTTACTAGAAAATACCTCGAGAGTATCATACAAACCAATGATGTACTCTGTAAAATAGGATCTCACTTGTGTGTATTAAGATCTGATGTGTAAAGCACAGAGTGTAGTGGCCAGAACATGGAGATGGTTGTTGCTGTATAATTCCTTATATGTTGCTGTAATATACAATTTCCAAGAACATCAGCCATTTTTCAAACTTAAAATGCTATCTACTTTAAAGTTATACACATTATACATTCATACACACATATGTACAGCACATTTATATATAGTTAAAATATATTTAAAATATATTTATCATAGTATTAGAGACAGACTGTTTGGATTGAATCCTGGTTGTGTTGCTTAAGTTACTTAAACTTTCTGTCCCTCAGTTTTTTTATCTGTAAAATAAAGCCAATTACAGTACCTCCAATAAAGCTTATATGAGAATTAAACAATGTTGGGCACTTGGTAAAATTATATGTGTTGGTTGTTATAATTATTACCAATTTATCAAGTGGTGATGCAGTGAATTAAAAAAATCAAATAAAAATAGAATTTAAAAAATAGCAAAGATTAAAGATATCAGCAAATACATGTACTTCCTTTACTTTAACCTGATTTCTATAACAGACGCTCCTCTCTTAATCACAACAGGGGACAGATTTCACAGCCCAGGAGCATAATTACAGAAAACACCAACTCCTGTGGTCACAAAGTTATACTTGGGGCATACTGAGTAACTGCCAATTGAGACCTCAGTGGGTGACTGGGGCATATGGTGATAAAGGATCAGTCAAGAGTACACTGTAATGCTCAACAAATGCCAGCAGCTTTGTGAAATTAAAAATAGAGGTCACTGTGCTGCTCCATCAATAAGAAGCAACAAAATCTAATATATATGTTTTCCTTTGCTGTGCAAAAGCTTTTAAGTTTCATTAGGTCCCATTTGTTTATTTTTGTTTTTATTTCCATTTCTCTAGGAGGTGGGTTGAAAAGAATCTTGCTGTGATTTATGTCGTACACTGTTCTATTTCCTCTAAAAGTTTTATAGTGTCTGGCCTTACATTTAGCTCTTTAATCCATTTTGAGTTTATTTTTGTGTATGGTGTTAGGGAGTGTTCTAATCTCATTCTTTTACATGTAACTGCCCAGCTTTCCCAGTACCACTTATTGAAGAGGCTGTCTTTTCTCCATTGTATATTCTTGCCTCCTTTATCAAAAATAAGGTGACCATATGTGCGTGGGTTAATCTCTGGGCTTTCTATCCTGTTCCACTGATCTATATTTCTGTTTTTGTGCCAGTACCATACTCTCTTGATTACTGTAGCTTTGTAGTATAGTCTGAAGTCAGGGAGTCTGATTCCTCCAGCTCTGTTTTTCTTTCTCAAGATTGCTTTGGCTATTCGAGCCTTCTGTGTTTCCATACAAATTGTGAATTTTTTTGTTCTAGTTCTGTGAAAAATGCCAGTGGTAGTTTGATAGGGATTGCATTGAATCTGTAGGGTAGTATAGTCATTTTCACAATCAGTCAATCATACTTTGGGTGGTATAGTCATTTTCACAATGTTGATTCTTCCAATCCAAGAACATGGTATATCTCTCCCTCTGTTTGTATCATCTTTAATTTCTTTCATCAGTGTCTTATAGTTTTCTGCATGGAGTTCTTTTGTCTCCTTAGGTAGGTTTATTCCTAGGTATTTTATTCTTTTTGTTACAGTGGTAAATGGGAGTGTTTCCTTAATTTCTCTTTCAGCTATTTAATCATTACTGTATAGGAATGCAAGAGATTTCTGTGCATTAATTTTGTATCTGCAGCTTTACCAAATTCATTGATTAGCGCTAGTAGTTTTCTGGGGGCATCTTTAGGATTCTCTGTGTATAGTATCATGTCATCTGCAAATAGTGACAGTTTTACTTCTTCTTTTCCAATTTGTATTACTTTTATTTCTTTTTCTTCTCTGATTGCCGTGGCTAAAACTTCCAAAACTTTGTTGAATAATAGTGGTGAGAAAAGGCAACCTTCAGAATGGGAGAAAATATTTGCAAATGAAGCAACTGACAAAGGATTAATCTCCAAAATTTACAAGCAGCTCATGCAGCTCAATATCAAAAAAACAAACAACCCAATCCAAAAATGGGCAGAAGACCTAAATAGACATTTCTCCAAAGAAGATACACAGATTGCCAAGAAACACATGAAAGGATGCTCAACATCACTAATCATTAGAGAAATGCACATCAAAACTACAGTGAGGTATCACCTCACACCAGTCAGAATGGCCATCATCAAATAATCTACAAACAATAAATGCTGGAGAGGGTGTGGAGAAAAGGGAACCCTCCTGCACTGTTGGTGAGAATGTAAATTGATACAGTCACTATGGAGAACAGTATGGAGGTTCCTTAAAAACTAAAAATAGAACTACCATACGACCCAGCAATCACACTACTGGGCATATACTCTGAGAAAACCATAATTCAAAAGAGTCATGTACCACAATGTTCATTGCAGCTCTATTTACAATAGCCAGGACATGGAAGCAACCTAGGTGTCCATCGACAGATGCATGGTTAAAGAAGATGTGGCACATATATACAATGGAATATTACTCAGCCATAAAAAGAAATGAAATTGAGTTGTTTGTAGTGAGGTGGATGGACCTAGAGTCTGTCATACAGAGTGAAGTAAATCAGAAAAACAAGTACCGTATGCTAACACATATATATGGAATCAAAAAAAAAAAAAGGTTATGAGGAACCTAGGTGCAGGACAGGGATAAAGGTGCAGACGTAGAGAATGGACTTGAGGACATGGGGAGGGGGAAGGGTAAGCTGGGACCAAGTGAGAGAGTGGCATGGACATATATACACTATCAAATGTGAAATAGATAGCTAGTGGGAAGCAGCCACATAGCACAGGGAGATCAGCTCGGTGCTTTGTGACCACCTAGAGGGGTGGGATAGGGAGGGTGGAAGGGAGACGCAAGAGGGAGGAGATATGGGGATATATGTATATGTATAGTTGATTCACTTTGTTATAAAGCAGACACTAACACACCATTGTAAAGCAATTATGCTCCAATAAAGATGTTAAAAACAAAAATCCATGCAAGAAAACCTCAAAAAAAAACTAACATATAACCAGATAAATATATCTCATTGTTTCCCCTCCTTTCCTTCCTTCTGTAATACTATGTTCAGAGTCTTTTGAGTACCTATCATGTGTCAGACAATGTGCTAGGTAGTGGGGGAAAAATAAAAACACACATCCCTGCCCTCTGAAGCCCACAATTGAGTGAGATTTTCCAGTGGGATTTTCTCTGTGAAGAAAATCTACAGAGTGGGTCTCCTTGTAGGCTGAATGATCCCAGGACATCAGATATCGCAATGTACAGAGTTCAGTCTGTTCTGGATAACATAGCAGCCAATTGTTCTCTGTACACATTCTCTTATTCTTGGGACTGCCTACCTCTGAGAAGTTCTCCTCTCCTAAGATCTTCCGCCATATGGTGGAACAGGAGAGGAGATTACATTCTGTCAGTCACCTTGGCTTTCTTCTGTTAAAGGCTTTGGTAGGAATTATTGACTACAGTGGGTTTTGAGAACGGTCCATATGGCAATGCTCTATTTTCTTCTTTTCTTCTGGGACATAGAATTGGATGTCTGTGAAAATAAAGTCATAAAAGTCAATAGGTTAACTCTTAGGTCAAAGGAACCAATATTCTTTGTTAATTTTAGCCAGGACACATCTATTTGAAAAATAGTGCACTAATTGAAGTTTCTTCTGCTTTTCTGTCTCATTTTTGAGAAGTGTCAGTTATAGATCATCAGTGGTCGGGGGAAACAGTAAGAAAAAGGGTTGAAATATTGACTGGAATAAGAGAAAAGAACCAACTCTGTGCTGTAACAGATTCATGGATAGGTTAAAGAGTAGACACCTTTAGGTGCATTCTGCCCTACTGAAACACATGTCCACAGAGCCCAGAGCACCTCTGTGGTGAGTGAATTCCAACCAGACTGCCTCCTGGGGAAGCAGGGCCTATAAGAATAAGCTGGCCTATTCTTATCACAGCTGCTTTAGGATATCATTTAAATTAGACAAGGACTAGTGAAGCACAGTATGGGGAAATACTGGATGTAAAATGTGCAGCCTAGAGCATTCCCCCTGGATGTCTGAGACCCACCTATGGTCACTGACAGTCTGAGAGCTCAGTTCCAGGTTTTCTGACGTCTGCTTACTTTGTTAGTTACACTCCACCCCAGGTTCTTCCTGTAGCATGCAGCACAAAGTGTTGGCTCTTCTAGGGAGTTTTGTGGGCTTGTGTGTGTGTGTGTGTGTGTGTTCGTTTCTATATATATATATAAAGAGTATATACACACATACATACACAATTTTAAAAATATTCAATCACTATAAATTGAGCTCAGTGATGAAGTGATGAAAGAGCGAAAGAAACAGTTCAAATACTGCTTTGAGGATGGACAACAACATGATTCTTGGGTGTCCAGAACCAGCTGTGTATTGCAAGCCTATTTCTTCCTTTTTGTCTTCTGGTAGGGACAGCCAGTAATATACATTAGGGTGTATAAAAGGGCAAAGAAAGCTCCAAAAAAATCCCTTTTGAGGTCTCTTTCCCCACCAGATTAGAGAGTAATGAAGCCACTAGACTCAGAAACTGTGTCCTTAAACAACATCACAGCTGGGGAAGCAATTTATTATGCTTCCCTCTAGGCAATGGTGTTCACCTTGAGAAATTTAAGACAGACAGTCCTTAAGGAGAGCAGACTCACTCCCCACAGTCTCTTCTCTCCAGAATGTGCCTCATTTTTAAAGTGCCTAGCATTGGTAATGGACAGGCAATAGTCGTATGGTGGTAAGCAATTCTCTTTCATAAAACTATAGAAGAAAGCCAAGGGCAGTGAGTCCCTCTCTGGATAATGTACATTATCTCATTTTTCGTAATGCGCAGTTATGTATTAGTGCCTTCTACATGGTCCTCTTTATGTAGGCAATATTGGGGATGTAGAAAATGTAGATATTGTTGCTAATATCAAGGATTTACTTAAGCCCCCAAATTTTGGAAAACCGAGGCATACCACAGGTAAGTGAAGTAGTCAGTGTTGCTAAGTTAGAAGTGACACTTTTAAAATAAAAAATAACAAGAAAACACCATCAAAAACTTGAGGAATAAAACTATGTGTTATTAAATAAATATGTAGTATTTTGGTGGTCTGATCAGTTCATCAACACTAAATATAACTACAAATATTTTGCTGTAAACAGTGACTTGAAATAGGCAGGCAATTGGTGGGGAGATGCCTCCTTAGAAGAACACTCTTTGACATAAATCACAGCAAGATCTTTTTTGACCCACCTCTTTTTTAGAGTAATGGAAATAAAAACAAAAATAAACAAATGGGACCTATTGAAACTTAAAAGCCTTTGCAGAACAAAGGAAACTATAAACAAGACAAAAAAACAACCCTCAGAATGGGAGAAAATGTTTTCAAACGAATCAATGGACAAAGGATTAATCTCCAAAATATATGAACAGCTAATGCAGCTCAATATTAAAAAAACAAACAACCCAATCCAAAAATGGGCAGAAGACCTAAATAGACATATCTCCAAAGAAGACATACAGATGGCCATAAGCACATGAAAAGATGCTCAACATCACTAATTATTAGAGAAATGCAAATCAAAACTACAATGAGGTATCACCTCACACCAGTTAGAATGGGCATCATCAGAAAATCTACAAACAACAAATGCTGGAGAGGGTGTGGAGAAAAGGGAACCCTCTTACACTGTTGGTGGGAATGTAAACTGATACAGCCACTATGGAGAACAGTATGGAGGTTCCTTACAAAACTAAAAATAGAACTACCATATGACCCAGCAATCCCACTACTGGGTGTATACCCAGAGAAAACCATAATTCAGAAAGACACATGCACCCCAGTGTTCATTGGAGCACTATTTACAATAGCCAGGTCATGGAAGCAACCTAAATGCCCATTGACAGATGACTGGATAAAGAAGATGTGGTACATATATGCAATAGAATATTACTTAGCCATGGAAAGGAATGAGATTGGGTCATTTGTAGAGACATGGATGGACCTAGAGACTGTCATACAGAGTGAAGTGGGTCAGAAAGAGAAAAACAAATATCATATGTTAACACATATATGGGGAATCTAGAAAAATGGTACAGATGAACTGGTTGCAAGGCAGAAATGGAGACACAGATGTAGAGAACAAATGTATGGACACCAAGGGGGGAAAGCGGGGGCGTGGTGGGGGGGTGGTCGTGGTGATGGTGGTGGGATGAATTGGGAGATTGAGTTTGACATATATACACTAATATGTATAAAATAGATAACTAATAAGAACCTGCCGTATAGATTACTCAGAATGAAGCAACAAGAGAATAAGAGAATGGAAAGAGAGGTTATGTGAACATGGAGGATAAAAGGAGGCTCAACATATGTAGAGGAGTTTCATCACAAGGCAGTTGCAAGGTAATATTCCAAGAGAAGAATCTAGCTACACATTTCCCAGAATTGACATTTGAAAAATAAACAGAATTAATACAAAAAAGTCAATACCCAGACCCATTGTGGTGAAACTGCAGAACACTAAAGGCAGAGAGAAAAAAATTCAAAGCAACTAGAGAGAAAAGACAGATGTTTTAGCAAAGAACCAGAATTAAATTGACAGAGTATACAATAGAGGACGAAAAATGACAGACATTTTGTCTTTAAAGTACCAACCAAAAATAGCAATCAATCTAGAATTATATGCAGGAATAAAGTACCACAGTGAAGGAAAGGTGAAATAACAGTATTGAAGATGGTGATGTCTCACAGAAAGAACTGCAGAAGACTGATCTCAAGAAACAAGAAAATTGATCTCGGTGGAAATAGTGGGATACGGTAAGCTCTGTGAGCAAAGAATCAGTAAATTGTTTCAGTCAGTAAACCAGCAAAACACTTAATATTTAAGACAGTCACCACTATAATAATAATTAGTTTGGGAGGTATAAAAAAAAACTAGGTAGAAAATAAAATAATAGAAATAAGACAAGATTGGAGGGCTATAATTAGAGATCGAGTGTTTTGTGGATGTTTATTTTACAAGAGGAAGCCAGAATTATTAATTAACTTTACATTTGATATCAAGAACCCATGGTACTAGTTTAAAAATAATCACCACATGTATAGAAATAATTGTAATTTTTCAATCAGTAGAAAGAAGCAAATGAAGAAAAAAAGTCCTACAGAAGACAAAAAAGAGGATAGTAAACTAAAAAAACAAAAAAACCCTGTGATGACTAGAAAAGAACAATAGAGTATTGCAAAAATGAATCCAAAAGTATATATAATCTCACCAACTATAATTTTAAAATGTCTTAGTTAAATGGCATTCAGATTAAAATTATTTAGCAATATCTTGCTTATTAGAAATATGCCTAAAACAATGATAAAAATGTGGAACTTTGATAAAATTAAGATATGTAAAATGTTTTCTAAACAAATAATAATAAAAAATTATCATCTATAATATTATCAAATAAAAATATTTTAATGCAAAGTAATTACTATAAAATGGCCAATATACATATTTTATTACTATACATTTTATTATATTTTATTACTATAAAAAGGGTCAAATATACATTATTATAAAATGAGCAAATAACCAGAAAGCTATAAGTACTCTATACTTAAATACATGTAACAATTAAAGATATTAGATTGAACCATATAAAACTGAAAAATTTTCAGATTAAAAAATGATGAAATACTGGCAATTTCATATAGCTTAGTCCACATATGAGGAAAATACTGTTACCAAAAGTAGGTAAATCTATAATTATAATACAAGATTTTAATAAACTTCTTTATATTGAGCAAAATTTAATAAGTATATTATAGAACTGAACAATAAAATTAATAGTCTTGATCTTTCTTTCCAAGCATACATGTAGTAATTATAGTAACAACCCATGTGCTAGATTTACCATGTCTGAGGCCAAGAAGGAAGGCTCAACAAACAGCAAAGATTTATATAATATAGACCACAATTAAATAAAAGTGACAAAAAAATCACAAAATAAGAACATCCTCTCTCCATCTCTTTCCAAATGAGTTTGGAAATTCAAAAATTCCCTTCTAAATAATTTACAGATCAAAGAAGAAATTATAAGGGGAAACACAAAAAAAGTTAGAACTGAAAACTACAATAAGAAGAGTGCATATCAACCTTATTTTCTATTTATTGATTCTTTTCCTATGAGAAACTACTTATGACCTTTTTATGCCTTAAAAAATATATATATATTCTCCCCAGATATCCTCACTCTCCACCTTGTTGCTGTTGATTCTAAACCTGTGCTGTCCAGTATGGTAGCCACTAGCCAAATGTGGCTTTTTTTTTTTTTTTTTTTTTTTTTTTTTGCGGTACGCGGGCCTCTCACTGTTGTGGCCTCTCCCGTTGCGGAGCACAGGCTCAGCGGCCGTGGCTCACGGGTCCAGCCACTCCGCGGCATGTGGGATCCTCCCGGACCGGGGCACGAACCCGTGTCCCCTGCATCGGCAGGCGGACTCTCGACCACTGCGCCACCAGGGAAGCCCCCAAATGTGGCTTTTGAATACTTGCAATGTGGCAAATTTGAATTGAACTCTGATGTTATTTATTACATACCATATATTAGGTTCTGAAGACTATGAAAAAAATCTCAATGATTTTTCTATTAATTATATATTGAAATGATAGTTTGGATTTGTTGGATTAAATATAATATCTGTATTATCAAAATTAATTTCACCTATTATTTTTTACTTTTTTAGAACTGTGACAACTAGAATATATAAAATCATGTGTGTGATTTGCAGTTGCTTTGTATTTCTCTTGGATAATTCTGTTATAGATTGTTCTCTGGCATGTTAAGTTAAAGATCTCATCAGTGATAGAGCAGTTTACTGAGGAGGTGAGAGATTTGGAGCCAAGAGCAGCCCTGGCATGGAGACCATGTCCTTGTATTATTGCTTCTTAAAGCTGGAATGATGGGACTAGTTTTGGTTTCTGGCCTTTTGTCATATAAGAGATGATCCACTGTGTTAGGAAGAATCCCTGCCATAACTTTTTGTTTGCTGTGGTCCCTTGGACCTTTGTGCCTCTTCATACACTGTAGTGACCAAAGAGACCCTAAGGAGTGTTCCCCATGTGCTCTACTGTCCACCTTCCCCTCCAATGTGCATCTTTTCAAATTAAGGAATCTGATTCATGTCCAAATATGGTCTATTATTTTCTAATTATCATGTAGGTTTTTCAGAGAAGCATATTGAGGCAGTTTTTAGAATCTACCTTGTTCCAGGTCCATCTGCACAATATGTAACATGAATAATTCTGTTTCTCGGTTGTGAATGACTCTGTCTCTTAATTTTCAGGCTGATCCCATTTGACCGTTCTTCTTGGCATTTAATTAATGGTCAGGAAAACAGTGTGGATGGCATAACTAATCAGTAACCTTGATAAAATGTGACCCTTTTGTTCAGTTACTTTAAGGCAGTGGTTTTCACCTGGGGACAATTTTACTTTCCAGGGAACATTTAGCAAAGTCTGGAGACACTTTTGGTTATTATGATTTTGGGAGGTTGCAGGGAGGTGCTACTGGCCAGGGATGCTACTAAACATCCTACAGTGCACAGGAAAGCCTCCCACAACAAAGAATTATCCAGCCCCCAGATTTCAATAGTTCCCTAATTAAGAAATCCTACTATAAGATAATCTGATAAAATATAGAATTTTTATAAATATAAATATATAGAGAATAATTTTAATATAAATTTATTTTGAAGCACAATGTACAAGCAGAAAAGTACAAAACTCCTAAGTGTACATCTCAATAAATTTTCGCAAAGTTAGCACATCTGTGTAACACAGTAGCCAGCTCAGGAAATAGAGCATCACTGATACCGAAGAACCTCTCTCATGACCTAGTCCAATGACCCTTTCTCACTATAGACAGCCACTATTGTGAATTCTAATACCACAGGTTAGATTTCTTGTTTTCAGATTTTATGGAAATTGAATCATAGAGTATGTGCTTTCTGTGTCTGCCTTCTTCTATTCAACTTTACATTTCTATGATTCTTCTGTGTCGGTGCGTAGCAGCAGTTTGTGATTTCTTGTTGTATAGTGTTCCCTTCATTTATTCATTCAACTATTAAAAATCACTTGAATATTTTTCAGTTTTTTATTATTAACAATAGTGATCTGAAATTTTTATATGTGTAATGTTGTGAAAATATGTACACATTTTGGGGGCATATTCCTAGGAGTGGAATTGCTGGATGTAGGACATACAAATGTCCAGCCTCAGCTGATGTTGGTGAACAGATTCCCAAAGTGGTTGTATCAATTTACACCCCACCAGCAGTGTATGATCCTTACACCAGTCCAGGTATTTTATATGTGTGTGTGTGTGTGTGTGTGTGTGTGTGTGTGTGTGTGTGTGTATGTATTTCCCAAGCTTAAAATCAGCATATTGAGCACCAAGCTAGTTAGGAAGGAGAAAGATCATAGGTAGGTATAGTTTCACACCCATACCAGTCATTAGGTGACTAAAATATGTCCTAATCAGTAATTGTGCTGACCTTACGGATCCCAGGGAAGCAGCATCAGGTGTAGGAAATGTGTATGTCAATAAACCATTTGGAAGAAGTAGTTCTTTGAAACTGTTGGTTTGTTCTCACTGCCTTCTTGCAGCCAATTTAGACAAGCAAAACCAAGCACTGCAATCCTGTTGTGACAAAAATAACTAAGATTTTGATATGCTTGCTTTCTGTAAATGTCACCAAAATGTCTTGCCTCTGAAGCCAATGCTCTTCTCACTATCCTGGGCTATTTCACTGTACACAGCATTTTCTACGGCACAACTCTATTACCTTACGTTAGAGTCCCTCAGCCTGTAATGCACTTGTACATAAAAATTCTTTTGAATTCTTCAGATAAGAAAACCTAGAGAAAATAAAATATATAAACATAATAGCAATATTGAGATTATTTTGACTCCTCCAACTATTCTTGATATCACACTTCCTTTGTTAATTTTTTAACACTGGAAGTTTTCCAGTCTCATGTAAATTAGCATCACAACCTTATAAACATGTTTCTATTTATTGAATCCTAGGTCAAAGTAATTATACAACAAAGAACAACAGTTTTCATACCAGACTGCCTGCATGCATGTAAATTGGGGCTTGCGCCAGGAGGTAATGAATACAATCTCAGGTTTCATGCGATGAATAAACAAATGGAAAAACTAATAACAGAGCTCTATACCTTAGATAACCTAACTCAAAGTATCTTTCTTCTTCTTCTCCATAAAACTAGCTGCTTAAGTTTAGACATGATGTATTAGGGAGTATGAAAATAAATCACAAGGGAAAAATCTGAGGCCATCTTGAAGGTGAATTTTCATTTTTTAAAATAATTTGAATGGCCTCATTATACCATGATGATTCACGTCACATCACATCTTCTTGGAATAGCAGTTACACTGAGGAGGTAGAATAGTATAGTGGTCAAAAGCATTGAGTCTGAGATATAACTACTTAGTTCAGATTTTTGGTTCTCAAACTCAGTAGCCACTCAGCAAATTACTTAACCTTTCAGAGACTCAGTTTCCTATTCTGCAAAATAGAGAACAATAATAGCACCTATTCCATGGGCTTCTGAATATTAAATGATAGCGTTCATTGTATGCAGACAGCTCAATGCCTGGGACACAGTAAGAGCTCCACAAACAATAGTTGCTATGCAGGCGACTGGCTATAATAATACCCGTTAAGGAGGGCACAGAAGTATCCATGTCCCTCCTACCATAGTGTGCTGCAAACTTGTGTTAGCATGACTCTAAAACCATAGGCAGAAAATAAATGAAGCAGGATATTGGCTGAAATATTTGGCCAACTTTTTAAATTGGGAACTTATGAAAAGTAGCATGATATCCAGTCTCATGAGGCAGTGGAGCGGAGTGATTAAGAGATCAAATCTGGAGCCAAATTAACCCCTCTGGCCTATAAAATGGGCAGTCACTCAGGGTCTGTGTGTGTGCGTGTGTGTGTGTCTTTGTGTGCGTATAAGTGTGTGGTACATATTCAACAGAGTTGTTTTGAAGACTAAGTCATATATGTGGCATACTTGGTACACAGTAATTGTTATTAGGTGTTTACTATTATTATTATTCAACTGACATCAGATTGAGTGCTTTCTAGAGAGGTCACTTGCTGACTATATAGAGAAAAGAAAGCAATTTCTAAAAGAAGATATGAGAATGACTCCATGGCCATCACCTGCGGGCTGAGTTCCCATTCTTGGGATAGCTTCTTGCAGAGACTGCTGAAGGGAGTATACAAAAGCACATGGTATGGTACTTTGAACTTGAACTTGGTGGACATTTGGCCCCCAACTGTTGGAAACATTGATGGAAGTAACAGAACTTGGGGAAAGAGTCATTTCAAAACTGCAAGCAGCTTTTCTGTTTTGCTAGAAGTTGGGACTTGAACACAGTGTTGATGTAGACTATTTATTTTGAGGAAAATCATCACATGGGCCTTTCCATTATGCAAATCTAAATCACAGGTCATAATTAGAAAACGAGGTGTTTGAGAAGCTGTAGATGTAAGGAGCTAAACTGTTCTGGGTGATCCTGGAAAAGGTCATCCATGTGGTAAACAGAATAGCATTTCTGCAAGCTGCTTCATCTAAAAAAGAAAAAGTTTCTAAGTATGGATTCAGGTGCCTATAAACTGCTGTTTGTCCTTGTGGAACTATGTCTTGAGTCTTGTATGGAGTAGCTTCTTGGAGGCAGTCAGGCTCTGAGACCCTGAGACTTTGGAAAAGATACTCAGGAATTGTTTTCGCTAAAGGAACATAAAACATGCCTGTATGTGATATGCTCAAGACTGAAAGCCCAGAATTGCAAAATTTTAAAAACTAAAGGGGCTATCAATTTTTCTTAGTAATTTGGAAGCAAGGGGTATAAAGAAGCAACTTCTCCTGTGTCCCCAGCCTCCCACCCTCTCCATCTTCTGTGTGGAATCACCTAGAAGTAGGATGGCCATATTCTGATTTGTAATTGTTCTGTTGAGCGTGTTCTTATGAGATGGGTTTTTCCAGTGTCAGTCACTTTAGGACTAGAGTTGATTTTGAGACCAGAAATGAGTATTTACTCTGGAGGGAAAGGGAGAGTAACTTCATCTCCCTAGGATGTCTTATCTCAGGAGTCTAACCAAGTTTGAAGACACTCTGGTAGAGAACTTACTTCCCTCACTGGGACAGGCAAGGAAGCAGCCTTTAAGGAGCTTCACAACCATGGGCCCAGTATTGTGACTTCTCAGAACAGCCATCTCTAATCGCTTCTATGAATTAACCTCTGCATGTACTTCCCTTTTCTCCCTGTATCTGGGCCTCCAGTCAAGTCTGTGAAAAGAGCTATCTTTCATGCTGTTAAAAAATGGTTAAAGAAGAAAATTTAGGTGATACAAACTTTAACACTTCAGGAAATGGACAGTCTCCTTTCAGAGAACTGCGAAACGGATGGAAAGCAAGACGCTTTTATAGGATAAAGACTAAAGAACAAGTAAGAGACAAGTAGAAAATATCTGATTGGCGCGGGCCACATCGTCGGCCTCGTTTGGGATGAGAAGGTCCGCAGTTGGCTTGGTGTGTGGGGATTGGCTGACTAAAATATACTGTATTTCTGGTCAAGTGGACCATTTTCAGGGTCACAAAAATTATCTAAGTTTTGGTTTGCTGACATGGCATTCCAGGCAGGAGCTGCTCCATCTTGGGCCTAGAAATTTATTTCAACAATGCATATGTGAGGAAGTAAGAGAAACCTTGGCCGGGAGTGCCAGGGGGTCATAATAAAGAGCAGTGCCGCTGAAGCGGGCATGGCGATGCAGCCCAAGAGAGCTCTTAAGGCTGGGATCCACAGGGTGCTATTGCCAGGGTGGAAAGACTGGCCTGCTGACAGAGCTGGGATTAAAGGTAAGGAGCTGCCTAACAGCCCTAGGGCAGAGAAGACAGCCCCAGGCTGAACACACGAGAAGTCACGCGTTCGGGGAGGGAAGTTAGAGAGGATCTGGCTTTTCCACAAGCGGTAGGTAATAAGAGAACTTCAGATTTTCTGGTAGTATAATTTCATTTGTTCTCACAAACAGTTGGACCCTAGTAGACATTTAGATTATGTTTATTTTCATATTGCAAAATGGGAGGTAGGGGAGGGCAACCTAACAACAACAACAAAACAATGAACAAGCCAAACGACCAAAGAGACCCAGTTGCCTATGGGCGATATCAATATGAAGAGGACTATTTGATTATGCCTCTATCTATCAGATTGTCACTAAGGTAGCAACAAGGACCAGTCACTTTTAGAAGTTCCTACGAGTATAGTGTGTGCAGTAAATGAGTTTTCAAATTTGAAGTCAACTAACTGAAGAATGACTCTTTTGTAACAGCACCTAGTAGCCAGGGAAATCCAGATCTGAAGTGTTAAAGTAGGTCTTGCTGAACACTTTATGCTGAAAGTTTTTGTGAGTAGAGAAATATTAACCATGTCTCTTGGAATTCTAAAAGACCTGACACATAAATTAGAAGGTTTTTTTTTTTTTACACTTTTGATTTATATTTTTCCTGCTTTTTACTGTTTTCACTTTCCAATTGTTCAGTCTCTTATAATACTCTTACGTTCTCAAATTTAAGGGTATTACATTCTGGAGACAAATGCGCTAAAGGGGGAAATCTTGTTAGTGAAATTCTTTTTTAAGTATTTTTATACCTACTATTACTCAAAGGCAATATTTCTTAGGGCTGTATTTCCCTACATACTTCTTTCTCTGCCCTTCCAATCTTCCCAACAACACACACATGCTCACATCACCTCCTTTTGCTATTTTCCTTTTGGTCTTTGGGGCTCTTGTAATTGAGCTGTAATCACAGAAAAGATTTTATTAATGAGCTGACATCAAGGCTTTGGTTGGGAGGTGAAATATCAAAATTATTGATTAAAATGAAGTTTGGTGCCTCCATACAGTTTCACGATACATGTGCTTCTGTGTCTTCTATTTCCTAGTTAGAGCTAGAACATTTCTAAATGTTTTTAAACTGAGGAACGAAGTGACATGAGGAACCTCTTTGAAAATATTACTACATACATTAAGAGAGAAATGTCTTCACCCTGTGGCTCTGTGGTGATGGGGAAACAGAAACCTAACAGCGGATAGAATGTAAGGCGTTAGGTTTTCTAGAGATATTTGGGCTTTATTTGCAGCTAATTAACATGAAGTCTTCAGTGAGCATGGCTCTTTTATCAAATACAGCTAGTTTTATCACTTAATATTCATAGTAAATATACTATAGTATAGAAATAAACTCTCTAGAGAGCAGCAGGAAAATTAAACCACCAGTCTAAGTGAGCCAGGTTTGCCACGTAGCCCGTACCCTTCAGCATTCAGGGTCCAGTAAGCATGGAGGCTGACCCACTAAACTGCAAGTAATAATGCGGTCACTCCTGTGGAGCAGATAGGTCAGGGCGCTGGCTGGATCTTCCGAGACCAGCGTACACCCTCATTCCAGGCACATCATCTCCCGCACTCTTGAATCTTGCCTCAGGTCCCAACACCTGTCTTCACTCTCTAGGTTTTTTCAGTAACATTAACCTCTCTTCCTGCTTATTTTCTCACATATGAAGAGCTGCAGAGCTCCATGTTTCTTCCTGCTTCCCAGCCCCTCTCTGAGCAATCTCTGTCTTTCTAGGGCATTGAAGGACCACTCTGGCAGTAGATAGTTTTAATTAGGTTTAATAATTTTTAAAATAAATCCTGGAGGATTGGGGAAAGCAATAGCTAAAGAAGCATAAAAAGCTTTCTTTAGAATATAATCTTTGCAACCGGTGTGGATACTCACATAAAACAGGAGGCTCCGACACACACACACACACACACACACACACACACACACACACGTACGCACATACGCACACACATTTCTCTTTTAGGTCAAACTGGAATACAGTGACCACCTTGAGGGAGATTGCAGATGAAATAGACAGGCTCTGAATTTTGCATCCAATTAGAATTTCAATATCTGATTTATTAATGCTTACTTCGTTTGTTCTCAGTGCAACCTGGAAACCCTTAGACAGTGCCATTTGTGCTGTCTGTGAAGAGGAGCCTGTGAGATCATTTACAGCTGAATGAGGAGAAGCAGAGCAAGGATATTAAAGGAGTTCTTGGTTGATGGAAATGCTAGTTCACACAATAGGTGTGGGAAGGATTTTCTTTTCCTCCATAGATTACTTTAAGGAAGGTCAATTAACCCTCGTATTGCAAACTAGGATCAATGTTTCCCAAATGTGTAAAAGATTGAATAAGTAGAATTAATCTGAACAGCAAATTTCTCCATCTGATTAGTTTTATCAATGAAATTGATATTTGTCTTTAGCCATAAACAAGTTGAAGTATTTGGAGCAGACATCTTATTCATCCTTATGCCTGTATTTGTATTTCTTGCCTTCCAACCATGATGATAGCCCTGATAAAGTAGGCCAAAGAGTCAAGTTGTGTTCTAGGGACTGAACATTCAAGTTGAAATATATACTTTATCAAAGCCCTCTTTTGTTTGGTATGCAGAGGAGGTAAGAGGTAAACTGCTCAGGAATGTTCCCTGAATAGACCATGGCTTTCTGAACTTGAATATATCTCCCTGCCACCTCAACTCTGCTAGCACAAATATTCTGTGTTTGAAAGAAATTAGGTCTACAGGGAAATCAAGCTTCTATATCTCACAGAAATGAAATATTCAATACTCTGCTTTTTTCCATATTCCTTATACATTTCTCTGAGAACATGTGAGGCGAGTTTTAAAATTGTGGAAGGTGTTTGGATTATTATTATTATTTTACTCTTATTATTATTGGGAGCCTTGGTAGCAATAGAACAAGCTATACATAACTTGGAGAAGAAATAGCAATCTTAGTAATTGTTGGGGTTGGTAGCCAATAAATGGCACACTCTCCCTGGGTGTTTAAGAATTATTTGAGGAAAATGCACAAGATTCAGACAAATAAATAGAAAAATACAATCTTTATAGATGGTAGAATTGAATTAGCAAAGGTAGATTGAAAATATGACCATATAGGGCTTCTTTATACATTTATCTCAGAATTAAATAGCTCACCAAGTCACATTCAGAACCACAGGCTTTCCTATCCCTACCTTTATATTATCCCCCTAACGTTGGGAATTCTAAGAACAGATTCACCCAAACCAGAGGCTGAAGCCCAAGGCCATGCGTTTGCAGACCCTTTTTCTAATCTTACTAGTCAGAAAAGTAATGTGAGGAGTAAGTGAACTGAATGTACAGAAGCATGAGAACTGTTTTCCCAATATTTCCAAGAACAGGAAATATCTGTTTCATTGGCCTGGTTGGGCATTCCAAGAAAGGACAAAACTGGTTCTTTTAACAATAAGCCTCTATGAAGATATATGAACTTTATGGAGGGGCTAGAAATATTACAGAGTAGGTGATGTTTGAGGCTGATTTATGAGCCTTCAGCCAAAGGTAAAGAGTTTTCTGTACTGACCACCACAATAAAATTACTTAAGAGAAACAAACAAACAAAAAATGCTATCCTAGACCAGTACACAATCTTATTCTTTTTACTTTCCATTGAGCTTCCTAACCTAGAAGAAAACCTGAACTTTTTACTTTCCTACATCTCTTGGGCCTGAAGCCAGTCCTCCTAAGAAGTTTGTTTTTTGTTTGTTTGTTTTTTGCTTTGCTGCTATTCATGCTTCATCCTGGAACTCTACTTACAGAGCTAAAGATACTCTCCCTGCAAAAGATACTCACTGCCGCTAATCTTTTCAAATTCCCTCTGCTTCACTCTAAAGCTCCGAGGCTAGATGCCCTCAGGTTCTCCAGATTTTCAAGCCTATAATCCTCACACCTAAAGCAGAAAAGATCCAAGTGATGTCTCCACATAAGGACTATGTGTCCTTTTGTGTGGCTCAGCATCAGCCAATACGAACTCTCTGCTCCGCGCAGGCAGCATTGATTGGCCGCATTGTGGCAAGTATGGCTGGCTGACCACGAAGTCCCTTTCTTGGACCAGCTAGATCAAATTTTCCAGATTTCTTTGCACTTAGCTATGCTTAGCTATGACTATGTGACTAAAGTCTAGAGCTAATGGAATGCACAGGGAGGTGATGTACTTTACTTCCATTCTTACCACAATAAGACTTACCTATGTGTAAGCCTCCATGCTTTTTGCCCTTTTGATGAGCTAGAATGAAGGTAATACCAAGGGGAGCCATGGAAGAAGCATTTTGAAGGTGGATGAACCTACATTAATCTGGGCCCTTCAGTGGCTTCATGGAGCAGAGCGTGCCCCATCCTCTTCAACCCCTCAATCAGGAACACCCATGTTAAGACTTTACAATGGCAGTAAACAAACTTAAGTGTGCCAAGCCACTGAAAATTCAAAGTGTATCTGTTAGAGTAGATAACAGTACCTTAATTAATACTTATGAGTATGAGTATTTGTTTCATTTCATAATGAGTCCCAAATCTCTTTCAGCCCTGAAAGCCAGGCAACTGCCTCCCATCAGAGTTGGCACATGGAACAGAACTACTTTCCATTCTTGCTACAGGGACATTATTGACATCTTTCTTCCCCCAGCCTGGGTGTTGTTCTGACCTTCTCTTGCTGTTGTTTTCCCCCAATTTTAATAGGTTTATTTCCTTAAAAAATATTTAATTTGCTGTAGTAAATATTTAAGAACATAATCTATGAGCAAGTTACTCATTGTGTTGATTAAGAATATGAGTAAGTTTTTCCTCCCTCACCCGTCTCTGTCTTTCTTCAATGTGATTATTGGATGCTTTTTAGATCTCCTCTCTATGATGAGAGAAATGAATTCGGCTAGGTTGTCAGGTAACTAATACCTGTCAGATAACTGTTATATGCTCAGTCTTTTGCTTGATGATATGGCAAATTTAGAAGTAAAAGAAAGGATCTTTGACTTTAAGAAATGTAGAATTTGTTTAAAAAATTGTTCACATATTACTATCAAGAACTGTATAAAATCAAAGAGACAAATATTTTGATTACTTATCTGCCAAATACTGTGTTAAGTTCCTTCTATATTACCTTTTTAATCCTCATCCAAAAAAATTTTTTTAGAAGAGGAACCAAGCCTCAGAAGAGTTCAACATTTGTGCATTCACATAGGCAGTGAGTGGTGGAGCCAGGGCTGTGAACTCGGATCTGATTGGAGAGAACATATTCTTAACCACTGTGTTGTGCTGTATTACACACAGTGACGATTATAGCTATTAATTGAAACAACGAACTTATTTTGCAATTATTCGGCTCAACTTTTAATAGCCATTATCTTGTGTAATTATCACAACAACCCCGTGGGGTAAGCACCATTATTTATTGTTGTTTTACAAAGGAAACCGAGTCAAAGACAAGCCTTGTGCAAGGACACACAGCCAGTATATTTGAGCACTAGCATTTGAAAACAGACTGTCTGACCTAAGAACTTTCTTCCCCAAACGTTGGAAAAAATTTTAAATTTGCAGGGAAGTGCTAAGAATGACCCAATAAACACCCATATACTATCATCTAGATTCACCAATTGTACCCTTTTCTACATTTATAGAACCACTGCCTACCACTTTAATTATGTAGCTGAATTATTTGATCAGATTAAACGCTAGAGGAAGTTATTTAAAAATTAAATTAATAGATAAGAAAGGCTTCGTAGAGGTGGGTCTTGAACTAGTTCTTGAAGTTTTTAGATTAAATAGAAGAAAAGAAGGTGTTCTGAAATAGGGACACTCTGAACACAGCGGGATGATCATGCAGGCATATGTGGAGGAAAGATTTGGGGTGAATAACAGTAGAAAACAAATTTGGGACCAAATTATGAGTATCTGGAAGCCAAGAAAGGGGTTCAGGCTGATTAACATAGAAAAAAGGGAGCCTCTGGCAGCCTTTTCATCAGGAGAAATAGCAGCTAGATATTGGCATTTATAAATAATTAACTTCTCATTGTTTTTTAAGACCTTCCATACAGTACCACTACTCTGAGGGAGCATAACACTCTTCTCATTCAATTCCAAGAGCTCAGGACTCAGGCAATGCTTTTGAAAATCAGTAACCTGAAGAACTATTGCAATGACATTGTACTGAGTGGCCCTTGCAAAAATTAGCAAAACTGTAACAGGAGAGTGTGGGTTTTTTTTCATGATTTCTCTACCCACTTTTAGCATCTTCTCTTCGTTCTCCTTAACTAGGACAAGGAAGAGAACAATTTTTGTGCTTGCTGTCATTGAGACTGCAGATATACTGCAGAATGGCACTTTATATTCCAGAATGTTCCCTTTCTCTCCAATCAAAAATCTACCTGACCTGTACCCTATGTTCATGTTCTTAGGGCCCTCTTAAGTCATATTATCCAAGCTAGCTAACCTAAAGAATTTAGGTGCTAGCTTATAAAAGTGTAATGTATTCCTCTTAACTGATGTGTAGGGGTGAAGAGATTTAGGAGCTAATAAAAAGCTGAAGGTATGGAACCCTTCAAATCTTACCACATAGGTGGCCAAAAAATGGGCCAATGCTGTGTTCATCCCTGAATGTGGCCACTGGTTTTAATAAACGGGGAAGCAAAAAGTATGCTGAGCTATAACACTGAATCACTGAAGGTTTTAGAGTTTTACTGCATTCTAGAGGTGTGGCTTCATGGTCACTGAGCAGAGGAGCTGGAAAAGGAAAGCTCTTTTACCATCTATATCTGAAAGTCATATTGCCTGTACTTCCCCTGCTTGACAGGAAGAACTGAGATGAATATTGCAAAACGAATATGCCAGCCATGTGTGTGATATGCTACTAACATTTCAAACATGTTGCAAATACATGACACGCCTGTCATCCTAACCTTGTAAATCCCTCTGGTTTTCAAGGTGGTGAGTTGTAAACAGTAGTGTTTCCAAGTCAGTAGTATTCTCTGCTATTTCAGGGTCAGAAAACCTTGAAATAAACAATAAACACAAAAGTTTATTTTTCAATATTAGTCAAGTTGAACCAATCTCATGCAAAGATCTAAATGGTAATGCTTTCCCTATACTATCCTTCACCAAAACAAAGCCCAAGATAATTTAGCTTCTGTAGTTATATTGGGTGATGTTTTAAAAAAATGTTTATTTTGTTCAAAAATTAACCCAAGGCAATCTGAATAGTTTTTGATATCATGACTGCAGTTTTTTCCTATTACTTGAAAGTTGATGGCATGCAGGAAGACTTAATATTGAATCAAGAAAAAAGAAATGAATAATCTAAAACTGTTTCACTGCTGAAGGATTTCAATCAGTTTTCAGGCAGTCTTGAGGGTGAAGCAATGATATGAAAGTGTAATAGTCACTGCAAAACTGTATTGTCCTTGTGCCACTTTCCCTCAACTTTGTCTACAATTTCTTTACTGAATTACCATAAGTGGTTCTTTATAGGGTAGTGATTCAATGGTCATTAAGAAGTTTACCTTAATACTCTATTTAAAAGAGACATAAATAGTCATAAATATCATTGTGTAAAGAATTACTGTCCTAATTTTACCTCTAAAATATTGTCTATAGCTAGGTAGATAATAATGGAGAAAACATTGTTTTTTTATTGTTAATAAACTTTTTATGTTTTAGAACAGTTTTAGAGTCACAGCCAAATTGAATGGAAAGTACAGAGAGTTCCCCTATTTCCCTGCCATCACACGTGCACAGCTTTCCCCACCATCAACATCCCCCCACCAGAATGGTACCTTTATTACAATGGATGAGCTTACATTGATAAATGATTATCACTCAAAGTCCATAGTTTACATTAGGATTCACTCTTGGTGTTGTACAGTCTATGGGTTTTGACAAATATATGATATTGTAATATGTATCCACCATTGTAGTATCATAGGGAATAGTTTCCCTGCCCTAAAAATCCTCTACACTCTACCTATTCATCTCTCACTCTATTCTAATCCCTGGCAACCACTAATCTTTTTACTGTCTCCATAGTTTTGCCTTTTCGAAAACATCACAGAGTTGGAATCTCACAGTATATTACTTTTTCAGACTGGCTTCCTTAACTTTTAGTAATATGCATTTAAGATTCCTCCATGTCTTTACATCGCTTGCCAGTTCATTTCTTTTTTAGGGCTGAATAATATTCCATTGTTTGGATGTAACACAGTTTACTTATCTACCCACCTACTAAAGGACATCTTGGTTGCTTCCAAGTTTGGGTAATTATGAACAAAGGTGGGATAAGCAACCATGTGCAGATTTTTGTGTAATCCTAGGTTTTCAATTCTTTTGGGTAAAAATGAAGGAATGCAACTGCTGGATTGTATAGTAAGAGTATGTTTCATTTTGTAAGAAATCACCGAACTGTGTTCCAAAGTGGTTGTACCATTTTGCATTCCCAACAAAAATGAGTAAGAGTTCCTACGGGAAGAAACTTACTGTAGGGAGGAAGAGTGACTTCTCTGATAAGCATGTAGGATAAAGAACTAAACACATTTGGCTCAGTTTCCATTGGGGGGTCTCTCTATTTCAAAGGTATCCTATCCATACAGCACAGACCTTTATTCTCAGGCTCCTGCAAGGGAGACCTATGGTTGTCCAGTGTTGTCTGTGATTGAATGGTTTAGTGTATCTATTTCAGGGGTGGGATGACAGCAAGACAGTTTGTCTATAACCCTAAAGCCAAATTTTCCATTTGTCTGTCTTATTTTGTCTCAAACTCAGGTAGGCAAAGAGAATCAATACCGTATATTGCCCTTCCCAACACCAATAGTAGTAATTTTAACTGGAAAAAAATAATACATGGTATAATAAAAGATGATATAATATAAAAGGTTATGTACTGAACAGTTATTACACTTCCCACTCCTGGTTCTAATCAGCCTTCCCAGAGTCAAAAACTAGGTTTTTTGTTTTTTGTTTTAAAGAAATATTCTATGTATAATCACGCACATGTGTATGTGTTTATTCTATATAAATTGTTTCTTTTTTTAATTTTATTTTTAAAATAAATTTATTTATTTTTGGGTGCATTGGGTCTTTGTTGCTGCACGCTGGCTTTTCTCTAGTTGTGGTGAGCGGAGGCTACTCTTCGTTGCAGTGAGTGGGCTTCTCATTGCGGTGGCTTCTCTTGTTGCAGAGCATGGGCTCTAGGCGCATGGGCTTCAGTAGTTGTGGCATGCGGGCTCAGTAGTTGTGGCTTGCAGGTTCTAGAGCGCAGACTCAGTAGTTGTGGCACACGGGCTTAGCTGCTCCGCAGCATGTGGGATCTTCCCGGACCACGGCTCAAACCCGTGTCTCCTGCATTGACAGGCGGATTCTTAACCACTGTGCCACCAAGGAAACCCTAAATTGTTTCTTAATCTTGCTTGTTTCACTTAAATATGTATCTTGGTGATCATTCAATACAGTACATTTGAGGGCTATTTCATTCTTTTTAATGGCAGAAATGTATTCCATGTTACAGCTGTACTAATGTATTTGGCCAGTACCTTATCTATTGACATATAGGTTGTGTCCATTCTTTTGTTACTAAAACGTTGCTTCACTAATACCCTTTGTGTGAGTGAGTACATTTGTAGACTATATTCCTAGAAGTGAATATGCTGTATGAAAGGGTAAGTGCAATTAAAATTTGATACTTATAATTATTGTCAAATTGCTTTCCAAAGGGCATTCTCCTACCAATAACATTTGAGAATGCCTGTTTCTCTGTATCTTTACTAATATTGCATAATATCAAATATTTTGATCTTAACAATTTTGCTTTTTATAAAGAAGATTAGACTTTCTCGTTGTTGCTACAAATACCATCAGGATATAGCTTATTTACTTTATTGTTTGATATGAAAATCAAAGCAACAAGAATGTATCAGTTCCCTTTAACTCTCGATGAAAGTAGTTTAAAGAAAAAGGGTGTGTGTGTGTGTGTGTGTGTGTGTGTGTGTGTGTGTGTAAATTCTCTGTTCTTACCCTCATACTTCAAACCCCAAATTCAAACATACTTTTAGGTTTCTTTAAAAAGCACGCACTTGGATACAAAACATTCTAATTTCTAGTGTGAGCAGCCCCATCTGCAAAGAGCAAAACTAACCTTACAGGTATGTAATTTCATGGTGTCTTATATAAGTGGTCATATTTTGTGAGGAGAAAATGCCAATGAGGCATAGTTAAAGGTCACCCATTTTAATGAACCGGTTTATGACTCATGGTTTTACCCTTACGTTTCTTTTGCTTTATTCGTAGGTTATACTTTGATTAGCATATAGATTGTCTAATAATTGTAGTATTTCAGGTTTGAATAATTCCTTATCCAATGTGCTTCCTCATCCAGAATTAATGGTGCATTCTTACAAGCTGGGGTGGGGGGTGGTGGGGAAGACAAAAGGAGGGAGGGGGAGGGAAGAGACAGAGAGAAAGAGGGATTACAAAGGTGAAGTGGGAAATGGTTTAAGGAGAAGAAAGCTTAGGTCTCTATTTTGTTAGATTCTCTGGTGCTAGTATCCTGCTGCAGTAGGAAGCTTTCTCAGAGAAAAAGAAATGAATCCTGTGTTCCAGGCTGAGTTGATGCTATATTTTTTCAAGTGACTTCATTTTATCTGTTATATTTACTTAGATTCAATTTATCTCTTCTCCTGACTCTGTCGGTGATAGAACGTGGATATCACATAAGCAAAGTAATAACCGACTTAATTCTTCCTAAATGATGTTAGTCCTCTGACTCATTCTCCAATCCCCATGTCCAACTCCCCCTCCAGACTTTTAGGTGGCATTGGACCTCTGCTCTGGTGATTTAAAAAAATACTGTATTGCTGCCTCGAATTATATTTAAACAACTCAAAATTCATATTTACCCAGGAGGGACGACAGCAGAGTTTCATAGTGTCCCTGTGGGTTTCTCTAGGAAGGTATTAGTTAAGCTTATATTAGTTGAGAGCCTTCTGTATGCAGGGTCAATGTGCTATTTTATTGAATCATCACAACCCCTATGAAGTAAGTATTGTTATTCTAGTTTTATAGATTAAGAAACTAAATCATAGAGGCCAAGGACATTGTCTAAAATCACAGGGCTGGGCTCCAGTCACCAGAGCCAAGTTTTGAGCCTGCTCGAACTTAAAGCTGCATGTTTTTCTACCACACTACTTTGCCTAAATATGTTGACCTTTGTAGGTCCTGAAAGATAATGTACACAAAAGTATCTGTAAAGTATTATGTTAGCAAACTGTGTATTAATACTCAGGGATACTCTTCCTATGTGTTTAATGACTTCATATTTCCTATAACACAGAATAAACAGAAGTGAACGATTAAATAATTGAAAACTTAACAGGCCTATGAAGAGATATAATAAGTAATATATACCCATATCCCCACAACTCAGCCTAAGAAGTGAAACATTTCAGGACAGTTAAAGCTGTGTCCCATCCTCTATACTTCTCCCCTATCATTTACATTACTCCCCACCCTTTCTTTTATCTTCCTGAAGAGAAAACCACTATCCTGAATGTGGAATTTATCATTCTCATTTATTTCTCTAATCCGTAACTAACAGAGGTATCCCCTACTTTTCGAAAGTTTGCTTTATACCACTTCACTTTTACGAAAGACCTACATTAGTACCTGTTTTCGCTAACCAGAAGAAATTGAAGAGGACTTTTGCTTTTAGGAAAAAAGGTAAAAAGTGAAAATAGCATTCAGCGATGGTTTTGCAGTGAGCCCTTATAGAGGCAGTGCACCCTGAGCAGTGAGAATGGCACTGCCAAGCTCCTTCTCTGGGAATGACACTCAGCATCTCAGCATCAAACTGCCATAGCTCTGAACTGTGTCTGTGAGCATCTATCTTTGTCTCGATTTATTCCGTGCATCCATTAGCAAGATGAGTCCTAAGGTAATTGTTTCTTTGCTTTATGCCATTTCACCTTAACAAAAATTTTCACAGGAACACTGTACTTTCAAATAGTGGGAGAAACCTGTACAGTTGACCCTTGAACAACATGTGGGTTAGGGATGACCCCCCTTCATCCCCCCTTCCCGGCAGTCAGAAATCTTCCTATAACTTTACGTTTGGTGGTCTGCATCCACGGGTTCAATCCACCATGGATTGTGTAGTACTGTGGTATTTACTATTGAAAAAAATGCATGTGGAAGTAGATCCATGCAGTTCAAACCCATGTTAGGGTCAACTGTATATAGTAGTATTTTTGGTTTTTAAAATCTCTGTATACATTCTGTCATGCTTTATACAGTCATAGGCAACTGGCTTTTTTCATTCAAATTTATGTTTTTAGATTCCTATACGTTTGTAAGTATACCTCTAGATTTTTAAGTGAAAACATTTAAAATATTTTTCTGAAAAGTGGACAGTAAAAATAATAACTTGATTCAGTGAGCTAGGCCCTGTAACTGAGCACTTTACATATTCATTTATTTAATCTTTACAATACTAGATTTTATTATCCGTATTGCTGAAGTGCAGAAAGCTTAAAGTATTCACACAAGGTAACAGCTAGTCAGTAGCAGAACTGGAATTCCGACACGAATATTTATAACCCCAGTTCTGTACTTTTCCTCTTTTACACTGCAGTGACTACCTTTACTGAATTCCAACTTTCATCTCATTCATTTCTCTTCAAGATCAAGGCTCCAAGCTCCTGGCCCGGGGCAAGGCGTAGAGCAAGAAACAGTGACCCCCAAGTGTGCAGAAGCTGCCTTGGTAATGCAGCCCCCAGGGTTACCACCTCCCCACTGCCTCTCATTTACAGAGGCAGTTACCCTCTACCGTTACTGTGCTGTGTAGTGACATTTGGCATCACCTAGGGCACCTGTTTCCTGAGACATCCTACCCATAAAAGGAAATAACTACTCTATCCCCCAACTAAAACCTAGGCCAATTCACTACCGTGCACCATGATTGAAAAGATGCCGTAGAAAAATGTAACAGGCCTTCACAAACCAACTAACAGAGCAATTGTTAAGCAAAATTGCTGGGTCTACAATTACTACTATTACAAACTATCTATTAAAGAGCAGCCTCTGCCTCCCTCTTGACTCCTTCATTAGCGCAATACTCCCACATTAGTACCCAATTATAAACAAGCCCTGTCCAAATTTACACTGCTCTCCAAATTACATACACAGACTGATTAATGTTTCCTTAAAGAGCAAAATCTGTGAGAACACTAAATACTCCTTTCGTTTCAGAGTGTGGTGGCTTTATAGTTAGACCCTTTTGAATACACGTGGTAACAGCCTTTTAACGCGGTGTGCAGAAACAGGCACTGTACTTGGACTGTTTCTTGTAAAGCAGAAATCAAGCACAGCAGGACCCTGCCTACTTCTCACATCATCTAGGAGCTTTCTCCTCTCTCAGTGAACATGCTCCAACCACGCTGTCCTTAAAAGTTCTCAGACTCAACCACGTTCACTCCTGCCTTATAGCCTTTGCTTTTGCCATTTGCTGTTTCCTCTGCCTAGAGGGTTGTTTTCCCAGATTTCAGAAAGGCTGACTTCTTGTCAATCATATCTTAGTTCAAGTCTCATCCACCCCTTTGCAGGTCTTCCCTAGCATATATTATATGCTCAATAAATACTTGTTGAATCAATCAATTAAAAGTTGCCAATGCATTTAATTTCTATATAGCATACATTTTGTATCTGTTGACCTTGATGATGTCATCTGATGTGTGTTTCCATTGAAAGCACGGGTCCAAAAGTTTTTGGTGGGAGGAAGGAGAAAGGCCATTCTATATTATTGTGCCCTGGCTCCATCAGATCTTTCACTCCCCCTGTTGTTCTTTTATTGGGAGGCTTCGGCCTCATGTATAGTATTAAAGATTGATAAAGAGATGCATAAAGTGGCATCATCTTTTTTTAAAACATAACTAACACCTGATGGAATCAGTGAAGAGCATCAGGAAGAGACAGTTAAACTTTGATATGCAAGTATTGAGTATTTCTTGATATCAAAGTATTTCTTTGTGTATTTTTCACAGACATATAGCTTCTACACTACCCGTCAACAAGTAGAAAGCAGATATTCACTGGACAGACAAGGTAATCTATCATGATATCATCGTATCTTGCTTTCTGCTGCCCTGTGTAAGGTTGTTGATCAACATTTCTTCAACTTCCACCACTTTAACTCAAGAAAAAACTAAAGCACATTTTGTATATGCAAAACACATTTTCAGCTGTTCACAAGTGCACCATGTCTACCAAGACTGCTTGGAGGGTGGAAACAGCACAGAAACAACCTTTCACTTTTCATCCTTTTAGATATGGTATATCTAGTTTCTTCTAGAGTGCAAACCTGACAAGTGGTAACTCCATAAGTTCTTGTCTCTTTAACTCGTCTTCTATATGAGAATGAGACGATCAATGTGACCACAAACTTATAATAGGATTTTAGGTACATTATCACTGACATAATAAAAACCCTCTTTCCTCACTGCCATGAGATAATTCTTTTGATCCAGCCCAAAATAGAATTGGCCTTTTCTTTCCTGTTTCTTTGTCAGCAGCTATTTTTGCAAGGTTTTCATTACTTCTTAATTGTTCAAACTTCCTATCTTCATTTTTCATGTTAAGGACCAATTTTACAAATGAGTTCATTATCTCTACCATTTTAGACTCATCATTAATTTCATGCTCCTCATTTATTAGTGGACCTATTTTCTCTTTGGTACTTCTTTTCTCGCTGCAGTATTTGTAAAATGCTGTTGTTTTCTTTGAGTCCCCTTTACAAGCTTTATTAAGTTGTCTTTATGCAACTGGTATCTTTCCTGTGTTTAATTGATATATCTTTTTATTCCAAATTGTAATTTTTTTCTTCATTGACTTTATTTTTTTAACATTTTAATATATTATCCCATTGCTTCTATCTATCTATTTATTTTTAGCTGCATTGGGTCTTCGTTGCAGTGCACGGGCTTCTCTTTGCAGTGGCTTCTCTTGTTGCGGAGCATGGACTCTAGGCGCACACGCTTCAGTAGTTGTGACACTGAACAGGCTCAGTAGTTGTGGCTCGCGGGCTCTAGAGTGCAGGCTCAATAGTTGTGGTGCACGGGCTTAGTTGCTCCACGGCATGTGGGATCTTCCTGAACTAGGGATCAAACCCATGTCCCTTGCGTTGGCAGTCAGATTCTTGACCACTGTGCCACCAGGGAAGTCCCTCTTCATTGACTTTAATATGTTAAAATACATTTATATTTACACTTCATATTTGCACACCTCATTCTAAAAATACATTTTAAATCTGCTCTAGTCTTCTTAAAATATCAATAGAAGAAGTACTGGCAGAAAGAAAATTGAGACAATTCCACATCTTATAAATGCATTACTTTATACAATAAATTTCTTCATCCTTAATTAGTGAAGATATTCATAATAGTTTTATCTGTGAGGCTGATACAAAACATTATTTAACAATGCCCTTGGCCAGGGCACATAGCAAAGCCAAGGTATAGAATTTCAGTTGCTAAACTTGTGGGCATCTGAGGAAAGAATGTGTAGGGTAGAGGTAAATAGCATGGACCAAGATATGGAAGACCTGGTTCTACATCATGAACATTCCTAAATACTTTTAACCAAGTCTCTTGCTCTTTCTGTCTGCTAGAGTTTCTGCATCTCCATTTTGATCCTCACTTCCCTGTATTTCTTAGAAACATGGGGATAGCGGTGGGAAAGGGAGATGATGTATTTGCAAGTAGAGCATGCTGGCAGAATCTAGGCAGAAAAAAATACTGTAATCCATGATTCCTGCTGCGATACTACAGAGCATTGGATTAGGAAACAGGAGGCCTGAGGTTTTATTGTAGGTTTCCTATTTTATGACTTCTTGGCAAATGAGCTTTCTCATTTGTAAAATGTGGGAGTTGAATTGGATGATAGTTAACATTCCTTCTAAGTGTTCTATATGATTCTTAAAATTTGGAGTTTATTAAGTCATTCCCTAGGAGGTTTATTTATGTATTAGAATTATTAGGCTCCTATTAAGTTCTTCAGTCTCTTTCTTGGAACTCTAAATGAGCCTGACTGTTTCATACACCACGTATGTGCCAGCCCTCAAAAGCAACTCCTGGATACCGGCCTATGTTTGAAGTTAATACCCAGGGTTCCTGTTTGCCTAATCCCCCAGTGATTTTGTTTATACTCTAGTTTCACTTAGCTTTGAACTCTTGGTGTTGAGGTCTCTGTTGCATATGGCCTCAGTGTTCTCAACTGAACTAGGTCACATCTTTGACTCTAATCTTAACTTACTACTCAGGAGGGAGCGCTCAGCCAGCTGTAGACCTAAACAACACAGTTTCTACAAATTCAAACAAACTAGTCCCTGACTCTCACTGACCTTTGTATGGTTGGGATCATGCATCAGATAATTAGTTATTAAATATTTTGTCCTAGGGAAAATTTTCCTCTGAGACATAGCTCTGCCATTTGTAAAAACTACTTACCTATTTTATCAAATCTGCTATGAAAATCAAATGAAATAATTTCTATGAAGTTTCTTTGTAAAATATCTTGTGCATCCCTGTGTGCAAATACCTAAAATAATAACTTCTCTAACACTGCTCCTTATTCTTTCTAAACTTCCGTGTGCATGTGTTTGTGTTTTTGTTTGTTTGTTTGTTCGTTACACATATTCCCACATCTCTCCCACTCCTTGAAAGAATCTCTATCTTTTTTCAATCTGGTAGACTCCTATTCATTTCTCAAGACCCAGCTCAAAGGTTATCTCTTACGTGAAACATTCCTATCTCTTCCAGGCAGAGAAAGCGGTGTTCTCCTCCACAGTCATTATGCACTTTGTTTACATCTTTAGTCATAGTTACAGCAGAAGCAGCAGCAGTCCCATAGGTAATAGGCTTTGGGCACTTCATACAAGATTGCATTGTACATGTCTTATTTCATCCTGAAACAACAATATCAAGAAACACATAACCTTGTAAAGCACTATACAATTTAAAGAATCTTCCACTTAATAAAAAAACAAATAGGTAACTTTATTAAGGTCATTATGGGAAACTAGGGTCAGATAACTTGCTGAAGATCTACCAATGTAAGTTCAGAAAGGGTCTAAACTTAGACCGGAACCCAAGCCTTAGTCCTCTCACCCCACCATATGACCTTTCAAAGCATCACTTTGGTAGACTCTACTTAATTGGTAGACTCTACTTAAGCAGTTGTGACTAAGGGTGATGACTCTGCCTTCATCCAGAGTTTCACTTTATTCTCACTATCACAGGTTTGCAGTGCTATATTTCCCTGCTCTGTATCATTTAATATTCTATTCTACTTTTCGCTATTCTACTTTTTATAATTCTTGCTTTCTTATAATTGGCAGGACTTTTTAATAATATTCACATTAAAGCTCTTAGTTTCTCTGTTTGGAATTCCTCCAAGTTTATACTATGTTCAGAATTATTTATTTTGTTCTTTTTATTTCCAAGGAAGTTTGCCTTCCCTGTAAAATCCCTTCCTTCAAATCTAAGCATCTTGATTTGACTATTATCTGTCTAACTTAGTTCAGCACTGTGTGAGGGTATCTCTCTAATCTCCAGTCTTGGTGGGAGGAGTTATAGAGCCCTCTGGGTTTGTGGCAGAGAGAAAGCAGCTTCCAGGTTAATGCTGATCTTCAAAAAGAAGCCTTCTGCACAAAAGCCCTAGATGTTCTGATACTTCCCATGAAGTACTGTGGTATTATGAAACAACAGTCATTCTTCCCCTTACTCTCAGTTACAGCTATGAGATATTTGATTAAATCCACTTTGTATCCACTTTGCAGAGGCTCTACCTTCCTATTAATACTTTTATTCCCATAACTTTAAAGCACTTAGATTGTGTCTCCATTTAATGCCAAATAGCTACAATGTTCAGGGCATCCTGTGTGCCTCCTTAAGTGTTACTCAGCTCCCAGGGACTGGCTTATCAGGCGAGAATGAGTCTGTTACTAATATCTGAGAATATTACACAGTAAATCTTGATGAACTAGATAATGCAATCCAATTATTTATATTAAATACTCTCTAAGGAAAAAAGGGTGAAAAGCCAGATTAATAAACTTGTAGAGACATTATGAAATCCATAACTTGCAACATATATATTATAATCTTAATTTTGTGTATTGGAATTTATGATGATCCTAGGTGTTCACAATGATAATTCCATAATTTTCAGTGATCAAAGAAAAATGCATTTCTGATCCCTATGGTATTAAGGAAAGAGAAATCATGTATTTGAGAAAGATTTTTGGTAATAAAAATGGAAATAGAAAGAGGTATCTGTTTCATCACAGAATTAAATTAGCCAGAACATCCCATTTTTCAAGCATTTCCATTAATCAAGGTTTTACTCTACTTTTAGATAGGAAGTCTAATCAAGACTATCTGAGAAGTCAGTGTATTGGAATGTCACTTACTAAAGATTTCAAATATGCTTTTCAGAGCTTTTAGACCATGACTTTTAGGGAAAGTTCTTTGGTCAAAAGACCATTTGCCTGCATAATATCACATAGTACTTTAAACAATTGTCACTAAAATCTCATTTCCTTGTCAAACAGAGGTGGCCTTATTTCTATGATTGTGTGTCCAGATACATATAAAGGTACAATAAAATGCAGAAATGTGTTGATATATTCAAGGCATGGCTTAAAAAATGAAGAGACCTTCCTGGAATCAAGATAGCCTTGTTTACTGGATCCAATTGCTCTTTAGACACTTGAGTGATTTAGGCGGAGATGCAATTTTTGGATCCTTTTGTTTTAAATTGTATCATCCATTACCTAAATGCATTTTTACCCAGCAAGAAATGGCAGAGCCCAGGATTTATAACAACAACACTCTCAGAATCAGAAAAATGGTGATTCGCCTCATGCTTTCTGAAAACGTATTAACATGCTTATACATGTCTGTCCTTTCCACATTCCCCCCCAAATCTCAAATATAATATGAATATTTTATAGCGATGTTTAGTAATGAGCACCCAATCCAACCTTAAAATGACTTCTCTTTTAATTAGCACATTAGTCACTCAGTAAAAATTGAGTTGGATGAATTATTCAAATAGAATTCAGCAGAGATTCAGGAGCAAATCTGAAAGACAGTGGAAAGAAGAAGCAAGGCTGTCTAGTATTTTTCACTCACAGAAGGTTAAAGAGGGATCCTGCAAAGCTAAGGAGAGAGAGACTCATAAGGGCTGTTTGTTAACAGAAGTTGTAGAATGTGTCTGATGCTGCCAGTATCTGAGGATGACCTTGAAGTACTGATAAACACCAAGCAAAGGAGGAGAACACATGTTGGTGAAGTAATACTTCTTTATCTTTTGCTTTCATAGCTTAAATTAAACCCTAAAGAATACTTCTGTGTACATTTTGGGATGAACTCTCACTAGGCATTCACCTAGTGCCTAAAATACTTTGAACTGGAAAGAAACATTCATGTTGAAGTTTTGTTGCCTCAGGATAATTCTGTAATTTAATGCAGAGAAATGGTCCGATTAGCAGTTGGGACCAGCAGGGGGAAGCTAACTGGAGTAAGGAGGTGAGAGAGAGAGTCAGAACTTTATTCCTCAAGCACACACACACACACACACACACACACACACACACACACACACACACAAACAACTGCTCAAGGGGAGAGGAAGTGGGAAAAAGCCAAAGGAAGTAGAATTCAGTAAGTCAGTGGCAGTGATAATTGGAAACAAAAATGACTTTTAAAATACTGCAAGGCCAAAGTCCATAAAAACAAGCAGGGAAAAATCCCCTCAAGTATTTAGATTTTCTCATGAAATTGTTCAGACGAATGGACAATAAACAAAGCATGAACCCTGCAAGATAGATCCCTATCCCATAGGTTTGGGTGAAGACAAGAAATGACAGGGCTGAGAGGAGAGTAGCCATGAAAATCAGCCTGGCTCTCCAGGTAGTTTATCTGCAAAGGACATTTGCTTGAACTATTTGTTTTTGGTTGATATTCTCTTTCCATTTCACATTGCTTTGGTCAGAGAAAAACACTTGAAGGCAGGAAACCTGCTGGGTTGTACTTTTTTCATGCTGAGTGAGCCATTTCCCTGGACTCAGTAGGAGCTAGTTTGACTTTAGCCTGACGTGCAACCTTAAGGAGAGATCTTGACTTCAAGAAGCCAGGACGCTGGGACTTCCCTGGTGGCACAGTGGATAAGAATCCACCTGCCAGCGCAAGGGACACGGGTTCGATCCCTGGTCCGGAAGATCCCACAGGCCACGGAGCAACTAAGCCCGTGCACCACAACTACTGAGCCCACATGCTGCAACTACTGAAGCCCGTGTGCCTAGAGCCTGTGCTCTGCAACAAGAGCAGTCACTGCAATGAGAAGCCCGCACACTGCAACAAAGAATAGCCCCCACTTGCTGCAACCAGAGGAAGCCCACGCACAGCGATGAAGACCCAACGCAACCCAAAATAAAGAAAATTTAAAAAGAAAATTCTAAAAAAAAAAAAAAGCCAGGACTCCTTCAGTGGCCATTTTCATGAGGTAGGTTAATTTACGACATCCTTGGCTGGTTCCAGAATATTTGGAATAAATACAGTTCCAGACATCATTACTGAGTGGCCAAAATCCACATCAGTCTCCTAGAAATGATCCTGATTCACTTCCACCCTAAGAATGGTCATCCATTTATCTACATGCCCACCTGAGCTGTCAGACCCAAATTTAATGTATAGGCTTAACCCAGGAATAACCATCATTTTACTCAAGCGTTCTCTGCTTCCCACTGATCATTTTCTGTAATTGTTTGACCCCAGAATAGCCTTGGCTCAAAGAAATCTGTTCCTACCTACAGGATACCACTGAAAGGCTAGCAAAATGCTACACAGACCAGGGTGTCTCTTTCTCCCACTTCGCTCTCACAGGAATTGAAATTCTATTCCCAGCTCCAGCCTATGAGGGACATATGGAAACTAGTTCAGTTTAGTTGAAATTATATTGTCTTTTAACTTGTTTATTTGATCCATGCTAATGTGTACTAATGTGTTTGTTGCTACCCTCGTTACCCATCAAAATGTTAAGCAGGTCTGAGAGAATGGGAAACAAGATTTGGTACTTGTCATCCTGGGTACACATAGTGAAACAATAAAGTGTCTAAAATTAAAATAAACAGTAAGCGTTTTTCACACATTCTCCGTAGGTAACCACAGTTAATATTTCTGGTAGCGATTATTTCAACTTTTATTTCTTGACAAACTTCAGACAGTTCTAGAAATATGAAGATTTGAACATCATAACCCTACTTACCTCTGATTTTAGTTAACTATATTATTATTGTTTCACTGTCAAGTTATGTAAAATTTATATTCTGACATAAATATAAATAATTCTCATTTTCTTTATTCATAGGTTGTCTAATAGCTTAAACAGAATAAAAGCATTATTTTCAGTTTCTTGTTATATATGTGTAATTCACTCTAGATCTATGTTGTATGACTGAACTGATAGAGAAAGGAATATGATTCTGTCATTAAATCTCTGCTCAAATGAGAATGATTTGTGTGCAGAGATTCAAGGCATTTCTTTTTAATTTCCTTTCTGCTCTCTTTTTATCTAACGAGATCATATTTTGCTGCCACTGTTTCTTCTGTATCACATTATCCTTTTTCTTGTATTACTCTTTTGCTGATTTGGAGTGTTGTTTCGAGAGGTTGTATAACTTAGAAGTCCATGCATGCTCCAAAATGTCTTTAATTTGCCTTCATATTGCTTGTTGAGTTCATTTTAGTGAGAATTCTTTTGCCTTTTAGCTTGTTTATTTGATTCCTACTAAGGTATTTACTGTTATTCATGTTACCTATCAAGATTTAGGCAGCCCTGAGGAAACAGGACACGGGATTGTATAAATTTGTTGGGGGGCTGGGGGGAAGTAGATTAACCTGAATGTAGTTTGAAAAACAAAGGATCTAAAATAAGTGTGGCTCAGAAAGATAGACAAGATGAAAAGGCAGAGGGCTATGTACCAGATGAAGGAACAAGATAAAACCCCAGAAAAACAACTAAATGAAGTGGACATAGGCAACCTTCCAGAAAAAGAATTCAGAATAATGATAGTGAAGATGATGAGGACCTCAGAAAAAGAATGGAAGGAAAGATAGAGAAGATGCAAGAAATATTTAACAAAGACCTAGAAGAATTAAAGAACAAACAAACAGATGAAAAATACAATAACTGAAATGAAAACTACACTAGAAGGAATCAATAGCAGAATAACTGAGGCAGAAGAACGGATAAGTGACCTGGAAAACAGAATGGTGGAATTCACTGATGTGGAGCAGAATAAAGAAAAAAGAAAGAAAAGAAATGAACACAGCCTAAGAGACCTCTGGGACAACATTAAACACAAAAGCATTCGCATTATAGTGGTCCCAGTAGGATAAGAGAGAGAGAAAGGACCAGAGAAAATATTTGAAGAGATTATAGCTGAAAACTTCCCTAACGTGGGAAAGGAAATAGCCACCCAAGTCCAGGAAGCGCAGAGAGTCCCATACAAGATAAACCCAAGGAGAAACACGTCAAAACACATAGTAATCAAATTGGCAAAAATTAAAGACAAAGAAAAATTACTGAAAGCAGCAAGGGAAAAATGACAAATAACATACAAGGGAACTCCCATAAGGTTAACAGCTGATTTCTCAGCAGAAACTCTACAAGCCAGAAGGGAGTGGCATGATATACTTAAACTGATGAAAAGGAAGAACCTACAACCGAGATTACTCTACCGGGCAAGGATCTCATTCAGATTCAATGGAGAAATCAAAAGCTTTACAGACAAGCAAAAGCTAAGAGAATGCAGCACCACCAAACCAGCTCTACAACAAATGGTAAAGGAACTTCCCTAAGTGGGAAACACAAGAGAAGAAAAGGACCTACAAAAACAAACCCAAAACAATTAAGGAAATGGTCATAAGAACATACATATGGACAATTACCTTAAACGTGAATGGATTAAATACTCCAACCAAAAGATACAGGCTTGCTGAATGGATACAAAAACAAGACCCATCGATGTGCTGTCTACAAGAGACCCACTTCATACCTAGGGACACATACAGACTGAAAGTGAGGGGATGAAAAAAGATATTCCATACAAATGGAAATCAAAAGAAAGCTGGAGTAACAATACTCATATCAGATAAAATAGACTTTAAAGAATGTTACAAGAGACAAGGAAGGACACTATATAATGATCAAGGGATCAATCCAAGAAGAAGATATAACAATTATAAATATATATGCACCCAACATAGGAGCAACTCAATACATAAGACAATAGCTAAAGCTCTAAAAGAGGAAATTGACATTATACACACAATAATAGTGAGAGATTTTAACACCTCACTCACACCAAAGGACAGATCATCAAAAATGAAAATAAATAAGGAAACAGAAGCTTTAAATGACACAATAGATCAGATAAATTTAATTGATATTTACAGGACATTCCATCCAAAAACAACAGATTACAATTTCTTCTCAAGTGTGCATGGAAAATTCTCCAGGATAGATCACATCTTGGGTCACAAATCAAGCCTCAGTAAATTTAAGAAAATTGAAATCATGTCAAGCATCTTTTCTGACCACCACGCTATGAGATTAGAAATGAATTACAGGGAAAAAAACGTAAAAAACACAAACATATGGAGGCTATTTAGTAACAATACGTTACTAAATAACCAAGAGATCACTGAAGAAATCAAAGAGGAAAACAAAAAATACCTAGAGAAAAATGACAATGAATACATGACAATCCAAAACCTATGGGATGCAGCGAACACAGTTCTAAGAGGGAAGTTTATAGCTATACAAGCCTACCTCAAGAAACAAGAAAAATCTCAAACAATCTAACCTTACACCTAAAGGAACTAGAGAAAGAAGAATAAACAAAACCGAACGTTAGGAGAAGGAAAGAAATCATAAACATCAGAGCAGAAATAAATGAAATAGAAACAAAGACAACACTAGCAAAGATCAGTAAAACAAAAGCTGGTACTTTGAGAAGATAAGCAAAATTGATAAACCATTAGCCAGACTCATCAAGAAAAAGAGGGAGAGGACTCAAATCAATAAAATTAGAAATGAAAACGGAGAAGTTACAACAGACAACGCAGAAATACAAAGCATCCTAAGAGACTACTAAAAGCAACTCTATGCCAATAAAATGGACAATGTGGAAGAAATGGACAAATTCTTAGAAAGGTATAACCATCCAAGACTGAACCAGGAAGAAATAGAAAATATGAGAGAACATGAACAGACCAATCACAAGTAATGAAATTGAAACTGTTTTTAAAAATCTTCCAACAAACAAAAGTCCAGGACCAGATGGCTTCACAGGTGAATTCTATCAAACATTTAGAGAAGAGCTAACACCCATCCTTCTGAAACTCTTCCAAAAAATTGCGGAGGAAGGAACACTCCCAAACTCATTCTATGAGGCCACCATCATCCTGATACCAAAACCAGACAAAGATATTACAAAAAAAAAAAGAAAATTACAGACCAATATCACTGATGAATATAGATGCAAAAATCCTCAACAAAATGCTAGCAAGCAGAATCCAATAACACATTAAAAGGATCATACACCATGATCAGGTGGGGTTTATCCCAGGGATGCAAGGATCCTTCAATATATGCAAATCAATCAATATGATACACCATATTAACAAACTGAAGAATAAAACCATATGATCATCTCCATAGATGCAGAAAAAGCTTTTGACAAAATTCAACACCCATTTATGATAAAAACTCTTCAGAAAGTGAGCATAGAGGGAACCTACCTCAACATAATAAAGGCAATATATGACTAACCCACAGCAAACTTCATTTCAGTGGTGAAAAACTGAAAGCATTTCCTCTAAGATCAGGAAAAAGACAAGGATGTCCACTCTCACCACTATTATTCAACATAGTTTTGGAAGTCCTAGCCATGGCGACCAGAGAAGAAAAAGAAATAAGGAATACAAATTGGAAAAGAAGAAGTCAAACTGTCACTGTTTGCAGATGACATGATACTATACATAGAGAATCCTAAAGATGCCACCAGAAAACTACTAGAGCTATCAATGAATTTGGTAATGTTGCAGGATACAAAATTAATGCACTGAAATCTCTTGCATTCCTGTACACTAATGATGAAAAATATGAAAGAGAAATTAAGGAAACACTCCCCTTTACCATTGCAACAAAAAGAATAAAATACCTAGGAATAAACTTACCTAGGGAGACAAAAGACCTCTATGCAGAAAATTGTAAGACACTGATGAAAGAAATTAAATGTGATACCAACAGATGGAGAGATATACCATGTTCTTGGATTGGAAGAATCAATATTGTGAAAATGACTATACTACCCATAGCTATCTACAGACTCAATGCAATCCCTATCAAATTACCAATGGCATTTTTTATGGAACTAGAAGAAAAAATCTTAAAATTTGTATGGGGACACAAAAGACCCTGAATAGACAAAGCAGTCTTGTGGGAAAAAAACAGAGCTGGAGGAATCAGACTCCCTGACTTCAGACTATACTACAAAGCTACAGTAATCAAGACAATATGGTATTGGCACAAAGACAGAAACATAGATCAATGGAACAAGATAGAAATCTCAGAGATAAACCCACGCACCTATGGTCAACTAATCTATGACAAAGGAGGTAAGGGTATACAATGGAGAAAAGGCAGTGTCTTCAATAAGTAGTGCTGGGAAAACTGGACAGCTTCATGTAAAAATTGAAATTAAAACACTCCCTAACACCACACAGAAAAACAAGCTCAAAATGGATTCGAGACCTAAATCTAAGACCGGACACTGTAAAACTCTTAGAGGAAAACATAGGAAGAACCCTGTTTGACATAAATCACAGCAAGATCTTTTTTGATCCACCTCCTAGAGTAGTGGAAGTAAAAGCAAAAATAAACAAATGGGACGTAATTAACTTCAAAGCTTTTGCACAGCAAAGGAAACCATTAAATAAAAAGATAACCCTCAGAATGGGAGAAAATATTTGCAAACAAATCGACGGACAAAGGATTAATCTCCAAAATATATAAACAGCTCATGAAGCGCAATATTAAAAAAACAGACAACCCAATCCAAAAATGGGCAGAAGACCTAAATAGACATTTCTCCACAGAAGATATACAGGTGGCCAAGAAGCACATGAAAGGATGCTCAACATCACTAATTATTAGAGAAATGCAAATCAAAACTACAATGAGCTACCACTTCACACCAGTTAGAATGGGCGTCATCAGAAAATCTACAAACAACAAATGCTGGAGAGGGTGTGGAGAAAAGGGAATCCTCTTGCACTGTTGGTGGGAATGTAAACTGATACAGCCACTATGGAGAACAGTGTGGAGATTCCTTAAAAAACTAAGAATAAAATTTCCATATGATCCAGCAATCCCACTACTGGGCGTATACCCAGAGAAAACCATAATTTAAAAAGACACACGTACCCCAATCTTCATTGCAGCACTATTTACAATAGCCAGGTCATGGAAGCAACCTAAATGACCGTCGACAGACGAATGGATAAAGAAGATGTGGTACATATATACAGTGGAATATTACTCAGCCATATAAAGGAATGAAGTTGGGTCATTTGTTGAGACATGGATGGATCTAGAGACTGTCATGCAGAGTGAAGTAAGTCAGAAAGAGGAAAACAAATATTTTATATTAACAAATACATGTGGAACCTAGAAAAATGGTACAGATGACCTGGTTTGCAGGGCAGAAATTGAGACGCATATGTAGAGAACAAACGTATGGACACCAGTGGGGGAAAGCAGGGGGTTGGGGGGATGGTGGTGTGATGAATTGGGAGATTGGGATTGACATGTATACGCTGATGTGTATAAAATTGATGACTAATAAGAACCTGCTGTATAAAAAAATAAATAAAATTCAAAAAATAAAAATAAAATAAGAGTGGCCACTGTAAAGGGCCAGAGAGTAAATATTTTAGATTTTGCAGGCCATAGAGTCTCTGTCACAATTCCACTATTGTAGTGCAAAAGCAGCCATAGATGATACATAAATAAATGAGCAAGGCCTTGTTCCAATAAAATTTTAGTAGTGTACACTGAAATTTGAATTTCATGTGGTTTTCACGTCTCATGAAAGAGATTTTTTTTTAAAGAACATGCGATTTATTATTATTATTATTTTAATTAATTTATTTTTGCTGTGTTGTGTCTTCATCTCTGTGCGAGGGCTTTCTCTAGTTGTGGCAAGCGGGGGCCACTCTTCATCGCAGTGCGTGGGCCTCTCACTATTGTGGCCTCTGTTGTTGCGGAGCACAGGCTCCAGACGTGCAGGCTCAGTAGTTGCGGCTCACAGGCCTAGTTGTTCTGCGGCCTGTGGGATCCTCCCAGACCAGGGCTCGAACCCGTGTCCCCTGCATTAGCAGGCAGATTCTCAACCACCGTGCCACCAGGGAAGCCCCCGATTTAAAAAAATTATTTAAAAATGTTAAAACTCTTCTTAACTTTCAGACCATACAAAAACAGGAAGCAGGCTGAATTTGGCCCACAGGCCATATTTGCCTACCTTTGCTCTAAAAGGAAAACAAGAGGTTTTCCTTTCTCTCCCCATTTTAATTAAAAAAAAATTTTGAAACCTAAATGTGTTTCGATTGATTTTTTCCTTAATACTTTGAAGACTTAGTTCTTTTGTTTTCTAGCAGCCCAGGTTGCTGATGATGAGTCTGATGGTGGTGTAATTCTCAGTCCTTAGTAGGGAACCTGCCCCTTCTGCCTCCTCTGTATCTTCAAATGCTGTAATTTCATCAGGATCTGTACAAATGTGGATCTTTAAGGTATATTTTGCTTGATTCTTAGTGGTTGTGTTCTATTAGAAGGCTGTTACTCTTCTCCAGCTCAGGGAAATTATTTTGTATTTATGTGTTTTTATTGCTTTTTCCTCTTCCTTCCCCCTGCCCTTCTATAATTCCTAATAGAATGTTATTAAATCTCTTCTGTATATCATTCATGAATCTTAACTTTTTTTTTTTTTTTTTGACTCATTCTCTTTTAAATTTCATTCTGGGACATTTCCTCAATTTTGTCTTTTAAGTTAGAAGCTTCTTGCTGCTCTTCCCATTTCATTATTTTGTCTATTCATTGGCTTTCCAAAAAAATATGTCCTCATATTTTTAATTTAAAAGAATTATTGTTTACCCACAGTGAAATTTTGTTGTGCATTTTGTTGCTTCCAGTTTTGGGAGCCTTTTCAGAGTACAAGGATGACCCACTCGTATGTCAATTGTCTTCCCCAAAGGTTTCTCTCTGCCATTTCTTTATTGATCCAGTTCCTCTAGACTGTCTTTCTTTCAGTAAAACTTGTGCTTCACTTCTGATTCTTGTTTAGTCCTTCTTCTTACTCCTCCCCTCCCCTCCCACTGTGCTAGAACTGTTATGATTTCTTTTTATTTGCAAATATTCTTTTTGTCATTTACTTCTTGAGAAGGAAGAAAATAGATGTATGTCCTCAGTCTGTTATCTTGAGCAGGTAGATAAGGACGAGGACAGCATAAAAGTTGATGGGAGTATAGGAAAAAGGAAAAGATGTTGCTTGGATTCCTGTGGAACCTCATTTGGGACAACATGGGAGGAACTGAGTACACTATAGGCAGGAGGGAACAAAATCAAACTTGGACCCCTTGACAATTTGGGGAAGAGGGCAGAAATGAAAAACCTTTCCTAAAACAGAATCTATAAAATTTCAACTAAAGTTGTGTAGCTAGTAGATCCAAAAACTAAGTAAGGAGTTTTATAAGTTAAAGTGGTACCATTGATTTGTTATTGAGATATTGCAAACATTTTTGCACCAACCTATGACTTCAGTCGTGCAGAAATGGCCAATCTAGTTTTATTTGATTTCCTGGAGACCTAACGAAATTGACTATGGATAAGAACAAGATGACAACTATGACAGATTTCACTAAGGTCCCCTTTTCTGTATGATGAAATAATTTTAAATATGTTAGCAAATTTCCCCAGTATCAATGCCTGTGATATTCCAATTAGTAGATAGGCCCACCCATTTTAATGTTTTCTTGTCTATAAAAGCATTTTAATCTTTGTCTTCTCAGTGAATGTCAGGTGTACATCACAGTAAGACCACATTTTGGTGTCAAAATATTTGTGAGAGTGGCTAAATGTAGACATGGTTTAATCCTGTTCCCCAAATTCCTTCATGTCATTAATAACCACCCTCAGAGTGCAGTTTTCTGGCCATATCACCTTTATGTTCTTCCTTTGAGTGGTCCACAGTTTGCACGAATGAGACTCAGAAGGGTACTCTGTCTAAGTTTTAATGATGTTCATGAACTGAATAGAGCTTGGGAAGGAAAGATAAAGAACATTAAAAAACCTGCCTAACCTAAAATGTGGAGCTGTTCCCAGAGTGTACAGACCGTGGATGTTCATTCTGTGTGCAAATAAAATCTAATCTTCCTCTCTCTCTCTCTCTCTTTATAATATAGAGCAGCTGTAGCAGTTTGGTCTTTTCCTCTGAGCTCTGTGTTGCTGAATTGAACAGTAACTTGAAAACCAATCTGTAGCCCAGGGAAGGAAAACAGAAATTAGTTCTTCATCCCCTACTCTTTATACTATATGTGTGACCCTTAATTACATTCACAGGGTCCTATTCAGAATGTGTAATGCAGGCCTAGGAGACAATGGAACTACCATACAAATCAGACAGAAAAGATAACCCTGCAAAGCTTTTGTTTGTGAAATAATACCATGCTGGGTTATAAGTTTTACAAGAAAAAAATACATGAGAATAATAGGGTTTTCTAAATCAATTTGGGCTTCAGAGTTTCCATTTGGGGCTCACCCACATAAATGAAAGCAATGATATTAAATTTATTTCAACCTTTTCATCAGTACTGAATTTAAATAGGATCATACATGTAATAGAAAACACTGTGTTCTCTCCTCAAGCTGATCTTATCTCTCAGGATGAGGTCATACCTAAACCTGAAACCATTGTTACTGATTTTAAGGCCAATGTGTTAATTTATATGTATCCAACATTTTTTAATTTGTGCATATATCAAACATTTAAAATGAAACATATTAGGAAATATATAACAATCTAGTATACCAAAATCACTGTATGTACAACATTTCATATGTACATGTATTAGCAATTTTAATACATAAAGGAAGGAAAAATGGCTAGGGCAATGATTCACTGATCATTAAGAACTTTGATATGACTGCATATTTTTTCTTGTTAATATAAATAAATAAGTTTGTCTACTACTACTTGCCAGTGGTACCTTGGCTGAAACCTGATTGATGTGTAACAGAAAACATTAAAAAGTGTTAACAATGTCACTTTACCTTTCTGTACCTCAGTTTTCTGATCTACAAAATGAAGGAGTTGGGATAGATTATATCTAAATTCCAACTTGGCACATAGAATTTTTAGTGGTACAACTTAGTCTGTTCACTCTCAATCCACCAATTGGCATAATTTACAACAAACTAACCTTTTCTCATTGGAAATCTTAAGACTTGAGAAATCAAAATTGAAAAGGAAAGGAAATCAAACTGGAAAGAAAGAGGATGGATCCTAGTTTCTTACTTCCTTAGATGATTGGTTTTATAAATAATCTAAAATGTAAATGCTTAAACTGTATGTATATTTCTCTCATAATACATTCCCTCCTCAATTCAAAAATCATTATGATCGGCCACTATATGCTTGAGTCTCCAAGTATATTTCCCATTTGCTTGCTAAACCCTGGTGCCATGTTAAAGAAATTAAAGGCCACTGTTATAATTAGAAGGAAGTTTTAAAAAGCAGTTACCCTAAAGGGGCAACCATTAATTTAAATTTAGAGTAGAATGTAAAGTTTATAAAATTATTTGTGAGCACAGGTTTATATTTTGCAATGTAATTGAGGTATAGTTGACATAAAATGCAATTTACATATTTAAAGTATACAGTTTGATGAGTTTAATATATGTTTATACTTGTGATACCATCACCACAGTCAACACACTAAACATTTCTAACACTCCTAAGAGTTCCCTTATAGCCGTTTGTAATCCAAGCTTCTTTCACCTGTCCAACTGTCCCCCAGGAAACTATTGTTCTGCTTTCTGTCGCTATAGATAAGTTTACATTCATAGAATTTAATGTAAATGAAATCATACTGCATGTACTCTTTCTTAACTGGCTTCTTTCACTCAGCATGATTATTTTAAGATGCAATCTATGTTGTTGTGTGTATTGATAGTTTATTCCTTGTTATGGCTGAGATACCACTGCATGGATATACCACAATTTGTTTATGCATTCATCAGTTGATGGAGATTTGAGTTGTTTCCAGTTTGGGGCTACTACAAATAAAGCTGCTACAAATGTTCATGCACAAGTCTTTATGAGGTTATATGCTTCCTTTCCTCTTGGATAAATACCTAAGAGTGAAATGGCTGAATCATATAGTAGGTGAAGGTTTAACTTTTAGAGAAACTGTCAAATTGTTTTCAAAGTGGTTGTACTATTTTCAGTTCCCACCAGCAATGTGTGAGAGTTCTAGTTGCTCCATACCAGAGATCAGCAAACTATGTCCCATTGACCAAATCTGGCCTGCCATCTGTTTCTGTATGGCCCATGAGCTAGGAATGGGTTTTACATTTTCAAGTGGTTGGGAAAAAACTCAAAAACCGATAACACTTTGTAAAATGTAAGAATTGTGTAAAATTTGGATTTTAGTGCCCATTAATAAAGTTTTATTGGAACATAGCCATATACATTCATTTATGCATTGTCTGTGCCTGCCTTTGTAGTACATTGTTAAATAGTTGTGACCAAGACCACATGACCAGTGTGCTCTTGATGTCTTTCCATTTTTATATATTTTTAGATTCAGCTAAAATTTTGTTGCTAATTTTACGTCTATAATTATGAAGAATATTGGTGTATGGGTTTGTTTTATTGTAATGACTTTGTTTTGTTTTCATATCATGGTAATGCTAGCTTTACAGAATGATTTGTAAAATGCCCCTGCTTCTGTTTTTGCGAAGAGCTTGTATAAAAGTGGTATCACTACTTCTTTAAATGTTTGGTAGCATTCATCAGTGAAGTCATCTGGGTTTGCACTTTTCTTTGTTGAAAGATATCTAACTAGAAATTCAGTTTTTCCAATAGATATACAAATATCCAGGTTTTCTCTTTCTTCTTGAGTGAGATTTGGTGGTTTGTCTTTTTCAAGGCATTTCTCCATTTCATCTAAGTTATCACATGTATTAATATAGTGTTGTTCAAAATATTCCTTTATTGTCTACCTATTAAATGTCTATAATATCTGTAATGATAGTTTCTCTTTCATTCAGATGTTAGCAATTTATGTCTTTTTTTTCTTGTTAAGTCTGGATAGAGGTTTCTTATTTTTGTTAATTTTTTAAAACAATGAGTTTTTGTTTTTATTGATTCTCTTTCTTTTTAGTTTTATTTATTTGATTTCTGCTCTTATCTATATTCCTTACTTCTTCATCTTACTTTGGGTTTAATTTGTTAATCTTTTTCTAGCTCTTTATGGTGAAAATGCAGGCAATTGATTGCAGACCTTTCTACTTTATTAATATAAATGTTTGATGCTATAAAATTTTTTTAAGCACTGAATAAGATGCATACCACAAATTTTGCCATATTATCATTTTTATTCAATTCAGCATATATTCTAATTTCTCTTGTGATTTCTTATTTGAACCACAAGTCATTTATAAATTTGTTTTCAAATTTATGTTTGGGAGTTTCCAGAGAACTTTTTGTTATTTATTTCTAATTTAGTTCCAATTTGGTTAAGAACATTCTTTGTAAGATTTGATCATTTTAAAATTATTAAGAGCTGTTTATGAACTTTCAGAACATAGTTTGTCTTAGCTTTATGTGTATTTGAAAAAAATGTTAGGTGGAGTGTTTTACAAATATCTACTAGGCCAACTTTCTTGATAATAATATTTGTGCCTTCTATATGCTTACTGACTTTTGATTTAATTCTCCTACATATTATTGAGAATGGAATGTTGAAATGCCAACTATAATTGTGGCCTTCTCTATTGTTCCTTGATGTTTTTTCAGTTTTTGTTTTTATTTTGAAGCTTATTATTAGATGCATAAATGTTTAGAATTTTTACATCTTATTAAAGAATCGACCCCTTTATCATTATGAAATAATCCTCGTAACCAATCCCTAGTAGTAGTCATTGCTCTGAATTCTACTTTGTCTGATATTAAAATAGATACTCTAGCTTTATTTTGATTAGTGTTTAGCATGGAAATTTTTACTATCCTTTTATTTTTAACCTATCTATTTCTTTATATTTAAAGTGGATTTCTTGTAGACAACATGTAGTTGAGTTTTTCCTTTTTATCCAATATGATCATCATTGCCATTAATTGGGGTATTTAGACCATTTATATTTAATAGGATTATTGATATGATTAGGTTTAAATCTATCATTTTGTTTGATTTGTTTGTTGGTTTTTATTTGTTCCACTTGTTCTTTCTCTCTATTTTTGCCTTCTGAATTAATTTGGTAGTTTTCATAGTTCTATTTTATCTTCTTTATTGATTTATTAGCTATCCCTCTTTTTTTCTGCTTGTTTATTTATGGTGGTTACTTTAGTGTTTATAGTATATGTTTTCACAGAGTCATGAGCACCTTCAAACATTCTTCTTCTTTTCATGTAGTATAAGAATTTTACAGTAGTATCCTTCCATTTCCTCCCTCTTGGCTTTCTTATTATTGTTGTCATACATTTTGTATCTATATGTGTTATAAACTACAAAACATTGTTATTGTTTTTGCTTTAAATAGTCATTTATTTTCCAAAGAGGTTTAAACATAAGAAAAATATGTCTTTCATATTTATCTGTATATTTACCCTTTCCATTACTCTTCATTCCATTTTTTAGATCTGGTTTTCATCTAGTATTATTTTCCTTATGCTTGAAAGAGTTATTTTAATATTTTTTATAGTGTAGGTGCTTCTGGTGATGAATTCTTTCAACTTTTGTATCTCTTTAAAAGTCTTCATTTCAGCTTTATTTTTCCCTTGGGTAGATAGTTTCCCCTGTATTTTAAAGGTAATATTCCACTGTTCTCTAGATTGCATTATTTCTGAAGAGAAATTTGCTGGCATCCTTATCTCTGTTCCTCTGTTCTCTGCATTTAGAATTATGCCTGTCACTGTTTTAAGCAGTTTGATTAAGATGCATCTCACTGTAGTTTTATTCATGTTTCATCTACTTGGGCTTTGTTGAGCTTCTGGGATCTGTGTGTTTATAATTTTTATAAGCTCTGAAAATTGCTCACAATTATTTATTTAAATATATTTTCCTGATTCTACCTTCCTACTCTCTCCTTCTGAGATTCTAATCACATGTATGTTAGGTTGCTTAATGCTGTCTTCTGACTCACTAATGCTCGATGCATTTATTTTCCTTTCATTGTTTCATTTTAGATAGTTTCTATTTATGTCTTCAAGATCATCATTTGGTTCTTCTGTGGTGTTTAATCTTCTGTCAATCTCATTTAGTGTATCTTCATCTCAAGAAGTGTGATTTGTATATCTCTATATCTATATGCATGTATGTATCTATAGTATAGTATATATATGTATGTGTATGTGATATCTCTCTTTGCCCTGTTCATTTTCCTCTACTCTCTTGAACATATGAAGTATATTTCTAAATGTTACTGTCAGATACTTCCCTACAGATTAAATTATTCATGTCATTTCTAGGTCTGTCACTATTGATTGGTTTGCTCCTTATTTTAATTAGATGTCAGATATTATGAATTTTGGTTTTTGGAATGATGGGTTTCTTTTATTCTTTTAAATCTGTTGGGGCTTTGTGCTAGGATGTTGTTAAGTTTTTTGGAAACAATTTGATCCTTTCAAGGTTTGCTTTCGGTCTTTGTTAGGCAGATCCAGAGAGGCCTTAGTAATTTAAGACTTAGTAATAAGACTAATTTGGACTTTTACTGAGACATTACCATTTTGAGGACTCTGTTCAATTCTCTGTATATTGAGAGGTCTTTCCACACTACTGTTTGAAAATCAAACTGTTTCCAGTTCTCTGGGGTCTCTGCGATTTTCTCGACCTGCTCCTTTTTGGTAGTTCTTTCTCCAGCCTTACTAGTTTCCTGCTGTGGATGTGTTGATGAATATTCAGCTGAAGGTACAAGGGGAATCCTCTACAGATCTCTAGAGTTTGGTCTCTCTCTCTACATAGCTCTCTTCTCTCTGGTATTCTGCCTTGTGAATTCCAGCTGCCTGGCCTCCTTGAACTCTGAACTCTATCCCTTCTACCCAGTAAGACCAGGTCCCTGTTTCCTACCCCCAACGTGTGACCTAAAACCTGCTTTTATGCAATAAGCTGAAACAATGATAGAATGCACCTCACTTATTTCCCTTCCTTCAGGGATCACATACTGCCTGCCTATTTTCCAAACTGTTACATATATTTTGTCTGAATATTTTAGTCATTTAAAGTACAAAGTTTCTGTGGGGAGTGGTCACTGAAAATAAACTATGCCTGCTGACATGTGTGCCTACAGCTTACCCTATATCTGAAGCTTACCCTATATCTGAATTCAGCTTATTTGAAACTTTTGTGAAAAATGTTACCTTTTGGACATAATCCCTTCTGAAGTTATGCCCAAGATTTATGACTGAGAACGTGAGTATGTCTGCATAAAAACAGGGTGAAATAGAAATATGAATAGGAAAATGAGGTGTGAGAAACTACCTCTAACAGCTTTACTTCTAGGGACTTCTACAAGTACCAGGTGCTTTAGTTTGATAGATGAGAAGTTATAATAGCATAATTCCATCCTTTAGCTCTTCAACTTGGCATCCTCTGCTGTCTTCGATTTGAGAGTCCGTGACAATATATATAAACGCTAGAGGCTTTATCACCAGGATAGGGGTCTCACAGTCAATTATGGATTCAGCATTTATATTTACTTCTTATTTTTATTCATGGGTCCTCAAGTAGGTGTTAAATGATACAGAGGGAATGGTAGAAATGTTTTATCTTGGTATGCCAATCATAGCAAGAGAAAGCCAAGGTTCAGTACCAAAGAGCATGTCTCTTGTTTTCATATCTATTTTTCTGCAAAATTGCTGGAAAACAGCCTTGCAATTCCTGGATTTTTTTCACAGAATTTTTACCATATGTTCATCCCAAAGAAAAGACTGCTGTGCCTCAGAATTGCTTGATTCTATATGTCAGTTCCAGGAGGACATACGTTTGTACCATTGTGAGTATAGAATAAAAAGTATCACCCTTGTACATTTCCTAGGCTCCCTCATTATGATGTAATCATCCAAAAGTTTATGTTTAACTTTTGCTCTTATCTTATCAAGGATAGATGGGGTTCCTGCATTCTGAAAACATATAAAATGCATATGTATACTATCTCTAAAGGGTGGAAAGTTAGAAGTGTTGATAAGGGATCAAATTTAAAAAATGATGAAAACAGTAATTTTGTGTTTAATAGATAGTATTTACAAATATTTAAGAAACAGAAATTGCTGAACTTCGAGAATATTTGTGGCAAACCATGCCCTCTTCAGTTTATGTGATATTACCTATATTTAGGAGGTAGTATTTTCCAGTTCATAACAAAATTGGGACATTCTTTCCATATTCCTGTTTGTAGGAGGAAGGAATTCTGGATGACTAAAGTTGACTCAACTTAAGATTCTCTTGTGATTAGATCAATACAATTCACTTTTATACACTTGGATTCAAAAATTACAGTCTTTGACTGATTGGCTAACTTGTTGATAGTTCAGGAAAAGCTCAGTAACTCTAAATCCAATAATAAAATTTTCCTGGACCTACAGTTCAATAATCCTACAACCTTTTTGTTGTCCCTCACCTACTTTGTTTTTTCCCTCTCTCTCTTAAGACCTAAGGCAAATGTCTTCACTTTCCAGCATGCACCTTCAACAACTCCCTTTGGCACCTCTGGCTTCATCACATTCACCTGAAACAACCCCAACCTTTCTTGAACCCAAATCCCAGACATTTCTATTCTTAAATTAATACAAGGCAATGTGTACAAAAAGATACATGATTTATTAGTCGATCTAACTTTTTAATTCATGATGACTAACTTCAAATGGAAACTTGGTGCTTTCCAGATATATGATTATATTCAATCTACCACTATGATTTTAAAATTTATAAATCACTTCTTATTTCACTGAAAAAATTGAAACAATCAAGGAGAAATTTCCACAATTTACTACTACCACCTTTATCACATACCCACATCTTTACCTCTATGCTCTTCCTGCTTGCCTCGTATTATGGATGAAGTATCCATGCTTTTGTCTGAGTGCAACTCCTACCCTTGTCCTCTAGGTCCCATTCCCTCTTCCTTACTGAAAGACATCACAACAGCAATTCCATGCTTGCCTTCTGAGTCATCACTTTTTCTCCCTTTACCAGATCACTTTCCATCAGCATTCAAACGTGCTGAAATTTATCTCTAATTAAAAAATATCTCCTAATCTTAAGTCCCCCTCAAGCTAATGCTTCAGTTTTATCCTATATAGCAAGACTCCTCAAAAGAAGTATCTACATGGGTTGTCTCCCATTATTCTTCCTTTATCTTCTGTTGAATCCATACCAATAAGTCTTCCTCTCCACCTGATATGCTCTGGTCATATTTACCAGTTAACCCCCATGTTGCTAAATCCAATGGTTAACTCTTAGACCCCATCTAATATCACCTCTCAGTAGCATTTGATAGAGTTGATCATTCCTTTTTCTTTGAAAGACTTTTGTAACATGGCTTTAAAATGCCACTGTCTTCTTTGGAACTTCTTACCTCACCAACATATTCTTCAGTCTCCCACTAAACTTTTCAGGGCTCTGGAACCCAGTCCTCAGGGCTTTTTATGATCTATCTGTACTCATCTGTAAGACAAACACTTCCCAAATTTATATTTCCACCCTGGACTTGTGCTTTAACTCCAGGTTTATATATCCGGCTGTTCATTAAATACCACCACTTGGATGTCTAATAAGCTTCTCAGATTTTATGGGCCCAAAACTAAACTTCTGATCTTCATCTCCAATCTACAGTCTTCCGCATCTTAGTAAATGGTAAATCCATCCCTTGGCTCAGGTAAAAAATTTGGGAGTTATATTCGATTTCACTCTTTGCTACATAACTTATATCCATTCCCTCAGCAAATCTTGTTGGCCTTACCTTCAGAATATGTCCATATTCCAACAGGTTGCCACCACAACAGTGGGGCACTACTGAGGGTATATGGCATCATCAGTGCTCTCTTCAATGTCTGTAATAGTCTAATTACTTTTGTCACCAGTTCTACTCTGGCCCTCCCACTCCATGCTCTGTACAGCTGCTAAAGTGATTCTTTTAAAACTTAGGTCAGATCATGTTCCCTCCTCTGCTCAAAACCCACTAATGACCTGCCCTTCCACTCAGAATAAAAGCCAATGTCCTTACAATCACCTCAGATTGCTTTATGGCTTTTTTCATACACCTTTCAGCTTTTTTCAAATGTCAGCTCCACAGTGAGGCTTTTGCTGACCACTCAATTTAAAATTGTAGAACATCCCCCAAGCCCTAGAACTTCCTATTTCCCTTCAATCTTTATTTATTTATTTTTCTGAAGAATTTACCAACCACACCATTGCATACCATATATTTTTTTTTTTTTTTTTTTTTTTGCGGTATGTGGGCCTCTCACTGTTGTGGCCTCTCCCGTTGCGGGGCACAGGCTCCGGACGCGCAGGCTCAACGGCCATGGCCCACGGGCCCAGCCGCTCCGCGGCATGTGGGATCTTCCCGGACCAGGGCATGAACCCGTGTCCCCTGCATTGGCAGGCGGACTCTCAACCACTGCGCCACCAGGGAAGCCCGCATACCATATATTTTATCTAATTAGTTTTTATTGTCTGACTTTCCCAATAAAAAATGAACTCACTGAGAACAGGGCTTTTCCCTCATTCTGTTTTGTTCCATGTTGTAATCTTAGCATCTAGAACAGTACTTGGTACTTAACGTTTGTTGAAAGAATGAAAGAAATAGGATTTTAATAGAATCTGAACAATATATTGAATTTTCAAAAATACCTTTATAGGGACTTCCCTGGTGGTACGGTGGATAGGACTCCACGCTCCCAATGCAGGGAGCCCGGGTCTGATCCCTGGTCAGGGAACTGGATCCCACATGCATGCCACAATTAAGAGTTTGCATGCCACAACTAAGGAGCCCATGTGCCACAACTAAGGAGCCCACCTGCCGCAACTAAGGCCCGGCACAACCAAATAAATGGATAAATATTTTTTAAAAAAATACCTTTATAATTAAAATATTATAAGCTACATGAATATCATACTTTTTATCATACTCCTAGGTATCCATTTATTGTTAACCAAATTAAAGTATCAGGGTCTACTTCAGTAGTGATGTTGATAAAGGCATATGAGTTTATGTGCATGTGCATGCGTGTGTGTTCTTCATTCACCACTCCTGCCCATAATGCATCATTGCTTTGTTTCAAGGTTCCTAATGGCTCCAAATTTACACACACACACACACACACACACACACACACACACACACTTTCCGGACTTAGGCATACCTACCTGTCTAATACAGTTCACAACACTTCTCACTAAGGACCTACCATTTCTGCAACTCTTTTGTCTCTGAGAGCACTGTGTTCTCTTTACACCCAAGCCATCACCTATGAATTTCCCTCCCCTTGAATAACCTGACGTTTCCCCTCTATCTTAGGAAATGCTCACAGTTCTCTTTCACAAATGTAGCCAGTACTGACTTGCCCCTTCTCCCTATACTTACAGACATGATTGTTTATATCATTCATGTAACATTTATCCTAACCCGCCTTATAATTGAAATACGTGTGTCATATGGCTCCATTGTCCTTCCAGAGCAGCAACCTGTGAAAAGCTAATCTGACTGAATTTAACTACCTGTCTTCTTTGAGTTTATACCCCTGTTGCTGAGCACTAATGGTGATAAACTCAGCAGATTGACGCTACTCTAAATTCATGATATCCAAATTCAGCTGGGCTGCCACTGATTTCCTAATTAGTCCTCACCCCTATTTCTTTGCAACAGCTATTTCCAACCTTCTCCATTCTCCTTAAACCTCTGTTCCTGCCAGTTTGCTTCTCACCCCTCAGCATATGTCCTAGCCTCCTACTTCAAGGAGAAAATAGAAGCCTACTAACAAGTTTCTCAAATTTATGCAACCAAAGCAGCTTATTTGCACCCACACTTACCCTCTCCTCGACTCTGTCCCTTCAGTGTATGAATTAACTGTCTAATGCTAATTTCTTCACCTGTGCTCTTGATCTTCTTTCTCACCTTTTCAGCATTCTCACTTTACGAATCAGGGAGGATTCTTTCTCCGTATCTTCAACTCTACCATCATTTTTGGCTTCCTTTTCCATCAGTACCAAACATGCTCGCCTAAGTTTAAAAAACCTCTTCTTGATATCACATTATTCTCTAGCCACCACCCACTTTATCGTCCTTCTTTCATAGATACAGACTTTGAAAGTGTTGACCATTTATGTGGTTATTCTTTTCTTCCCACTCATTCCTCCATCTACTGTATTCTAGCTTTTGTCCCTACCAATACACTGAGTCTGTAACTCTAAATCTAGGATGAAGTCTTAATTTGTAGCATCATTAATAAAATGCAGAAGGCTGCCTTTTGATTCCCACCTCTAGTCACACCTTCCTCAGTGTTCCCATGCCCAACCTTTCCCCCTCCCCCGACACTATGCCCCATATCTTAAGTCTTAGAACATATAGGGATCTCTTTCCTTCTCTAACCTTTGAGATTTCACATCTTGTGACTTTGATTGGTTAGCATTTGTATATTCTCCAAGTCACACTTGAGACCTTATTTTATTCAGAAAATGTTTCTGACCTTCGTCTTCCCCAAGTCCGAGGCTGAGGTGGTCTGTGTATGTTGTCACATAGCAAGTTGTACTTCCCTTCACATTGTAATTGCTCATTTAATTGTCTTTATCCACCACTAGATTGCAAATTCCATTATGGCATGAGCCACATCTCCTTTTTTGTCAATATATCCTTGGTTGCCTACTATAGAGCTTTAGTATACATACTGTGGCGTCAGTCATTGTGATATTTGAGATATACATACTAATTTCAACAATAAACCTGCCATGTTTTCCCATTTGCAAACACATTAGGGTTTGTAAGGCAACAGATACAAACACAGGGTTACACTGTCACTGTAAATCATCACACTGCTTATCATTTTTGGAATTCTAGAGAATCATTTCCATACCTATCTTTAACTGCAAATATATTTTTCCAATGATATAGCCAAATTTCAATATAATATGCATGTAATATTAATATATGTTAGTACAATATAGATACTGGCTATGATAATTAATATTAGAGTTCCCAGGACTTAGTTCTTGATCCTTATCCCTTTCTTATCCATCATTCTTTTGATAATTTTAATGAATCAGGTTGTTTAAATATTCTGTCAGTTACCTATTGCTCTATAACCAGTCACCCCCAAAGTTGGTGCTGTAAAAAACAACAATTTATTATCTTTCATGGTTCTGTGGGTTGACTGGATGGTTATTCTCCTGGTGACACTTGGCTCACTCATGTAGCTGTGTTCAGCTGGAAAGTAGGCTGAAAGGTCCATGATTACCTTGTATGTAGGTTTAGCAGTTGGTTCTGGCTGTCAGCTGGGGTGCCTTGATTCTCCTCCTTATTGCCTCATATCGTCCCACAGGTCAGATGGGCTTCCTTACATGGCAGTTTCAGGGCAATGTTCTAAGAGAATGAAAGGGAAAGCTCAAAGACCCATATAGACTTAACCTCTGAAGTCATATTATCCCTTCTGCCACAATCTGTTGGTCAAAGCAAGTCACAAAATCTATGCACAAATAAAAGATGGGAAAATAGATTTCACTCCTTGATGGAAGGAGAACAAAGTCATATTACAAAGGTACAGGCAAACTGGGACAGGATGAATCTGTGTCTATTCACAGGGAAACATAATTTATATGCTAATGACTCTCAAAATTTTATCTTCTGCCCACACATCTTTATCAGGATTAGACATATATCTGACTGTCAACCTAACATCTACGTGGATGTCTAAAATGAACATGTCCAAAATTGAGCCCCTCATCTTTTCTACCCTGGAAAACTGCTTTACCCACCTTCACCATCCCAATTAATGGCAAATCCATCCCTCTAGCTGCTCTGGCAAAATCCTTCATGTTGCCTTTGTCTAGAGTGGCTTTTAAAATCTATCCTCCAAACCGGGATACATTTGGGAGAGAAAACAAAATTGAAAAATAATTGAAATTATGTAATTTTTGAAGTAGGTCTTTTTCAACAATTTGATCTTATTATGGATCTAGAAAACATTCAAAACTACTTTCGAAAATAATATTTTTCTAAAATAAAATTTACATACATTCTTATATTTTAAAAAATGCAAAATAGTAATTTTTGAATTGCTGATACATTCAATGGATTCTTCTCTGTACACTATAATATTTTTAAATGAGAAAAATACGATTAGTGCTGCGGTATCTAGGAAGCTCAGAGAAAATTCTGCTAAAAGGAGGACACCTCAATTCTAATTTTTTAAATTAAAGTACATACATAGTTCATTTCAAATATGCCACAATTTCCTCCTTTTTGCCTCTATCAAGAGAACCTTTCTTTAATAAGTATTTTTACTTTAAAAATTTTGTCAGATAATTTTCTCTACATATGATTCCTGTGACTGTTTCATCAAATTTAGATGCTGCAAAACCATCGGACTTCACAACTTTATTCCATTGGTCAGAATATACGTATATCCAATTAAAAATAGGAGATCTATGAAAAGGACTTTTCCACACTTGGGATATTGCGAAGTGCAGTTGTTAAATTTCAGAATGAAATCATGTACATCATTTGACCTGTTATCACTTATGTTTTTCTGTTATCTTTGTTTTTATAGAAATAAATTTGGAAGTCTTCCTGTTTTCAGGCTTTAGTTTTAATAATTAGCTATAATTTATTACAGTCTTTAGTAGCTTGAGTTTTGTTTTGTTTTAGGTTTTCTCATTGCTGAATACTTCAAGTAAAGATTTCCAACTGATTTGAATGAAAATCAATCAACATTTAGAAAACTCACTCTGAAAAATTTCATTGCCATGTAGAGCACAATAGTAACTCAACACTGTCTTGCTAAAGTTTATTTGTTGTTTTTTTTTTTTAATGAAACATCAGCTTTGTAGCTTTATTTTCCTGTGTGTGTGTATATATGTTGTGTGGTTGTGTGTGTGCGTATATACTATTTGTAAATTTTGACAACTTCCATTTTCATTTGTAATATATCACCGCAAATTTGGACTTAATTCTGAGTTATTTATGTTCCACCATCAATTCCAATATATTTCTACTATACAAAGATCTTAATTAGTAAGAACATTGTTCTTTTTATTATAATTATGATATTGTATTCCCCAAAATTTGCATTCAAATTTTCACTACAAAACAAGCAATTTTACCTTTATTGTTGCACCTAACCAAGTGTCATTTGAAATAATATTTGAAATTTCACCGACAAAGGAGTGAAATTTTAAAAGCTTTAATTTGAACTAGATGAATAAAGTAATCAAACCATTAGAAAATTAACTGATTTTCTATTTGAAGAATCTGATGGAACTCATATAGCACCAGAATCACTTAATTATTCACAAAGCTCTTCAACTATTGGATGACAAGAAAACTTGAAATGGAAGATGAGCAAAAGTAATTTAAAATAATGAGCATTGATCTAGATGAAAAGTCCTTCTTCATTTAGTAATCTATTAACCTACATTTGGCAGGTGCAACTATAAAATAATTTGGGGGGACCGTCTTCTTAAAAAAAAACCTCACTGATGCTTCATCATTAGGTTTTTGTGTTTTGCTTTTCATGTGACCTATGTTATCATTAATACCACAATGGAAGATGGTAAATATCAAGGAGAGTTCGTAAAGTTTGCATATTTATTAACAACTTTCTTGAGAAATGAAAACTCAGTACTTTTTGTTATTATTAAACATGAATTTACTGTTTTTTATAGTTTAGCAAAACTTTGTTGCAAACTATTATGAAATTTTTATAAGATAATAAACTGTTTTAGGTTTATGCCGTACACTACATGACATATATAATAATATGTGATAAAACCACAGTAGCAAGAAGGCTCAGAATCTTTCCTAGATAGGACTAGTCCATTTCTGATTTCCCTTTATATTTCACAAGCCATTGTGACCATCAACACTGATGACTGATGATCTGGTGGGATTGTGTATCTCACAGGCCCAGCAGGCACAACTGGCGAGTACACTGAGTTGTCAGCAGGAATGACAGTGCTGAATGGTCTATCCACTAGAAAGCCTGAGAGTTTGTAAGGGAGCACACTTCATTTTGTCAAAGGAGTCTTCTCTTCTCTTCACCCAACACCCAGTCCATTACTACATCCTGTTTTTTCTACCTTTAAAATTTATTGAGAATCAAAATTTATTGAGAACCTTAACATATCTACAGCTTTGTTGGCTACCTCTCTGCTTCAAGTAACCATCATATCTAACCTGGATTCCTGAAATAGCCTCTTAACTGGTCTCCATGCTCTACCTTTGTTCCTCAGCAGTGTATGTTCAATACAGCAGCCAACTGATATTTTTTAAATTTAAGTTAGCACCCTTCCTTCCTCTATTAGAAACCCTGCAATGGCTCCCTAGTTAGCTCAGAGTAATAGCCAAAATCCTTATTCAATCTCCTCAACCCCACTCCATCTGGCCCCATTACCCCTCTGAACTCATCTCCTGATACTCCCTGCCTTTTTTACTTGCTCCAGCCATGGAGGTCCCCAAATATTCTCAGCATCTTCTCACCTGAGGGTCTTTCCTCTAGCTGGTGCTCCTCCAGATATCCTCTTGGCAAAATTCAGTCACTTTACTCCAGAATGCAAATTCAAATCTCATCTCCTCGGTAGAGTTTACCTGACTATCCTATTTAACACTGCTATCCGAACACACCCCTATCTTACTATTGATCCTCTGCACTCTGTTCTACATTTTCCCTTTTTCCCACAGTACTTATCAGGGTCTGTATACTATATTAATTACAGTACTGGTCAACTTAGCCTATCATACTTCTATCATACTATGGTAACAAAAGACCGCAATGACTTACAATTCCAACTTTTATTTGCATGGATGGATAGAGGCCGTGCTTCAGTGTCTTCTTCATTCTGAATATTCCATGCTGAATTGCCTTTCTCCTGGTAGAGAGAAAAGAGAGACAGCAGAAGCTTCTGGCATTTCATTAGCTAAAACAAGTAATATGGCCAAACCTGAGGTCAACAATGTAGGAAGTAAAATCCTCCACAGAAAGGGGCTTAATACTAGTTAATGTTTATGATTTATTGCATGTTCCTCCCCCTAGTAACTCAAGGGCAGGGCTCTTTTTTTTTTTTTTGATCTAAACTTTTTTTTTTTATTATTGGAGTATAATTGCTTTACAATGGTGTGTTAGTTTCTGCTTTATAACAAAGTGAATCAGTTATACATATACATATGTCCCCATATCTCTTCCCTCTTGCGTCTCCCTCCCTCCCACCCTCCCTATCCCACCCCACCAGGTGGTCACAAAGCACCCAGCTGATCTCCCTGTGCTATGTGGCTGCTTCCCACTAGCTATCTACCTTACGTTTGGTAGTGTATATATGTCCATAAGGGCAGGGCTCTTTGTCTGTCATGTTTGTTTTTTCCCTGATGAATATTAACTACCTAGTACAGAGTTTGGCACATAGTAGCTAGTTAGTAAAATTTTATTGAATGAATGAATGAATGAATGAGAGAAAATACAGTTTTTTTATATGGTTTTGCATTTCATAATCATCCAAAATCTTTTAGAGTTGCCATGGCTAAGGTGAATGCTATGTCTGTTATTAAAAAAACAAGATTATAGGCTTATCTGGTAATTTATTGTTGATATTTAACTTCTAGTGAGGATATAAGAGTATGGTGGAGGATAATGAATGACTTTCCAGTGGTCAGGAGATGAGGGTTCATAGCTGGTTCTGTAGCTTTGTCACTGGCTACTTGCCATTGAGAATGTTTCCTTTGTTACCAGAATCCATATAGCAATGGGCCTCACCCAAAGGAATGTGTCATGATTGGTCTAGGCCAATAATGGTACTACTTTTCTTCTCTTAGCCCTTACAGAGTTTGTTCTGGGATGATTTCCTAAAGAGGAGGTTTGCTGAGGGCATCTGGGAATTAATTTCCTCCCTAATCAAAGAGAGTGTTATAGTGAGAATGTCTTTTTTAGCCCTCCTCTCCTTATCTTCCATCTTGGATGCTAGTGGGTGAAGATGACATGCCTGGAGTTATGGTAGCCATTATGTGACCATGAGGTGACAAACATGAGGATAAGAAAAAACACATGGAGAATGAAAAATTAGAGCAGTGGAAAAAGCCAGTGTCCTTTATCACATTGTTGAACTGCCAAAACAACCCTGAAATTGCCAGCCTACAAAATTCTTAGTAAGTAAACAATGCATGCACTTAAGCAGTGGTTCAAAACACTGTAATTTGGGTATCTTGTTCTGGCAGCTAAATGCATCCTAACTGAGACAGATCAGACAGATTTGTTAATATATAAGCAAATATTATAAAATCTTATAATATCTCATAAAACAATAATATGTTTCAAAAACATCTGAAATAAGTAAAGAATACAAATTAAAAGAATAATTTTGGCATATTGCCAGTATATTTGGTATTTTCAAAATGCTAGAATGGGGGAAAAACTTTAGAAAATAATTAACTTGATTTTTACTTACATTGACTCAAAGAAGTAGTTTGAATATTTTTTTTATCTGTCAACCAGCTGTTTTAAAATCACATAGATTCAGTCATAAATTGAAACTCTACCCATGGTTTATCACCACTTTAATGTGAAAATACAAAAATATGTAGTAATTATTTTACTATTTACCTAGCATACAAGCTTGACTTTGAAAGGGTCTAGTACTAATTTGGAGCTAAACATGGTTTTATAATTTTAGAGGCAATGGGACATACCTTTGGAAGCATCTGACAATCAATATGAGACTTTGGGTATTAATGCATCACCTCTGAAAAATGGAGGTTTTGCTCCATATTTAGGAAGACACTGTGGGTTTCAGAAGGAAACGTAAGCTATATTTGCCCCTATGGAAAGAGGTCAGTGACATGAGCAAGGGAATGAAAAATGGCATTCCTATTGAATTGAAAGGTATATTAGTTATTAATCCATTTAACAGTAAATAATAGATAATTCTATTACCATGGCTTAAACAGGTTTTTTTTTTTTTTCCTCATGAAGCAGGAAGTTAAAGGTGGGAAATTCAGGACTGCCATGACGGTTCAGTGATGCCATTAGGAGCTAAAGCTGTTCCCATCCTCAGCTCCTCTATCCTTATTATGCATTTATTAACCCTTATATTACCTATCTCAGGGTTGAAGAATGGAATTTTCACTTTATATTGGCATTCCTGGCCAGCAGAAGGGGGGAGAGCTAAGCCTCATGAGGTTTTGCCTTTTGATTTGAGGAGGAAAATCTGATGATATCTCATTGGCCAGAACTGTGTCACAAGCCTGCCTCTGGCAGCAAGGTAGAGTGGGAAGCTATTTTAACTTTCTAGCCTTTATAGTAGAATAATGCAAGGGTGAATAGAATCATAAGTGGGTTCTGGACTCAATAAAGAGTGTAATTATGTGGAAAACATTTTTTTGGGGGGGCTGTCTCCTGTCTGGAGCTGAGAAAGTACTTATGAGTCTTCATAAATATAGAAGGAAGAGGCATCTCTACAATTCCAGTCCCATTCTCCCTGCCTGCAATCCATTCCCTTCTTCCATGTCTATGATATAAGCATTACTCATCTTCAGGATCAACTACATAATTTTTGGTGTCCTGGGCAGAATGAAAATGTGGCGCCCTGACCAATGGTTGAAAAGTCAGTCTCCCATTCTGATGTGACCATCATGCCAACCCATGGCAATGGGTGAACCCCCCCAAGGGATTGCAGCCTCTGTGCCAGGACACACTTCATACCTGGATCTGGAGTGGATGAGAAACCTCTACTGAGCTGCCACTGAATGTAGCTTTCTCGACTCTTCCAGTTCTGTTTAGTCTCCAGTTGTGCTCTGTATGTGATCATAATTCCCTAGCCTGATGGTAAGCCTCTTGGGTGGTTGTACCTGTGCTTTACACTATTCTTAGTTTCACTCCAGCGCTGAGCCCTTGGTAGATCCTCAGCACATCATTAATTGTCCTTGTCCTTTGTCCTTAACTATAGCAGGTAGTCTCGTAATGGTAGTCACAATCCTGCTATCCAGTGGCCAGCAGTGAAGTCCTGCCCTATACTGCAGAGGTAAACATTTGCACAGATAATTTTCTGAAGGTTCTTACCATGTTCCAGGTCAACGTTCTTCCTGGGGACTCCATGGCCAAGGCTTCACGGAGGACCTAAGACCACATGCAGCATCCCTGATTCAAGAAGGGCTATAGAGACAGAACTCACTTTTGCCCTCCTGGATTTAGATTTCGTTTCTTCTTTAATTCCTATTATAAGCCGGGGCCTGACATTGTCTATTCTTTGTGCAGTGTCACATTCAGAGAAGTAGCTCAGCCATCAAAAAGTAATTAAAAGCAATCCCACCTTTTACTGATATTTCTTCAAGAAGGTCCAAGAGATTTAATGCATAATTCATATCAATATCCTCATACTCTGTCGCTGCCCCCACAATCTCGGTGTCCACACCTTATAATCCACATCCTACAAAAAACTCTTATAGAGCACATTTTATTTGGCTCTTGGAATCTCCATGGTCTCCCTCACTCTATCAGATCTTCTCTTTTATTATTATTTTTTGGTAGAAGTGTAGTTTCTCCTGATCTCTCCACCCCAATATTTCCCCTACCCCACAAGATGCATAGAAAGGCCCAGAGGCTTCTCTGACAGGCTCAAAATTTCCCTTCAGTGTTTGGAAACAGAGAGACCGAAGAGGCAATGAGAGACTTCACTTTGTGGGGAGAGGGAAACATTTATAATTAAATATCTTTTAAAATTCCCATTTCTCTGAGAATCACTACCCGCGCCTGCCTGGATTCCCTTCCCCCAGGCAAGGAAAAGATCTGTCTCACTGAGTACACACAGAACTGTGCTTGGGGGCAGAGAGCCAAGATTGGTTTCTGTTTATCATGGAAAAGAGCTCAAGGTACTTAGTTTTAAGCTGCACTGAATCTAGTATCATTCATCTCTTTATGTTCTTTTAAAAAAGCCTTTAAAGATTCAGTGCAGAGCAACCACCACAGCAAAAAAGCAAATTGTCCTTTGATTCCATAATGGCTTTTATTCCCCAGAACTGCGGTGTGCAAATAAAGGAAAGCAAATTATGTTCTGAATTAAACTTTCCTTGCTTCAGCTGGGCTGAGTCACCTTTGACGTTCCATTTTTTGAACAGAGCCAGCCATACGTCTAGAGCTATTTTAAAAGATATCACGTATAAACCTGCAAACTTTAGGATGTTCTACTTCAGTAAAGTCACCTAAAGGAAGGTAACTGAGCTGAATTTACCCATATATTTCCCTAGGCTTCAGTTTCCTCCCAAATCTTTTGGTATCTATAGAGCATCCAGAATATTAAAGTACAGTCATTACAGATGCAGGCCTCTCTGGTCCTCTTGGATGCACCACAGATGGTAAGATGCAATCAGAGGGAGAAGATAAATGAGTTAAACTTCTCCTTGCATATATCCCATGGTAGGGAGATAAGCAAATGGTAAGCAGTTTTTCAGTAAACAACTTCAGAATGTTTCTTAGGTTTTCAAATAGCCAAGAATGTAAACGAGAGCCTACAGTCCTAATAACTTAAATACGTCCATGGTAGATTCAGACAGAATGTTATCTGTGGAGGGTGAGAGGAGAGTGAAATCAAATGTATATAATCAACATCAAGCAGAAGCCCTAAACATTAGTGTTTTATATCTCTGTGCTTTTTCTGTAGAATTTGTTTTTTCAGCCAGAACTGGACATGAAGGCATCCTTAGAGCCTGTACAATCAGCAACAACTCCCAAATTTCTCTACACGAGGGGCTTGGGCCATCAGTCTGGTGAAAAGACAAATGCAGCCAGAGCAGAAGTCTGGAGATGATGTTCATTTACAAGTACACTGGTTTAATTTAGATGTAAGTATGTACATATTAATGTAAGTATTCAGGGTATCTAGAGGAGAGCTGATGGGAATTATCTGAGGAGGGGGGAGCTGACTAGCACCCTTCCAAGCCGCACCTGCCTTGATGCTGTATCTATGTACAGTCCAATCTTCCAAACAGTGAGGTTAGCATTCTAAACTATTTCTGAGAAAGAAACTCTCACTTGGCGATGGTTAGAAACAAACTTTCAGAGGAAGCCAGGGACTCAATTAGACACCTCTGATTTTTTTAGAGGTTTAAAGGAGACAGTTTGATGTATGGCCTCGGGCATGGATTTTAGAGTCAGAGACTTGTTTTCAAATCCCAGTTCCACTGTTTATTTGTTGTTTGACCTTGGGCAAGCCACTTTACCCCTCTGACTTTCACATTCTTTATTTGTAAGTAACCTACTGCCTAGGGTTTTGTGCATCAAGATGGGTCACGATGGTACATACAGACTTCCTAAGACATTGCTTGGTACCTTCTAGATGCTTAGAAATGGTAGCTAATATTACTAATGTCATCATCAATGTTATCATTGTATTGAAACAATATCTGCTCCCATGTGTTGCCCCTCAGTGTATTATCCTCATTCATTGACTCAACAAAAAATAATTGAGTCTACCTTGACTCAGGCCTTGTTCAGGACTTCAGGTCATGAAGACACCAAGAAGTTGAAGATTTGCACATGAATTTCTAACAATAACCTGGTAATTATGTACAAAGTACTAGGGGTGTGCTGAGGAGAAGGCCCTGAATCCTGACTGTGGGGAATGGGGTGAGCTTCGTAGAAGAAGTGACATATTTTTGCAGGTTCTAAAGGATGAATAGAAGTTCATTAGCTGGGGGTTGGGATATGGGGGTGGAGGATTCCAGATGGAGAGAAAGAACAGTGTGTGTAGAGGAAAACGGGTTTAGAAGTACAAAGTCCTTTCACATGAGTAGTCCTAAGAAACCAGAACGTAGGTTTAAGGAAAGGGAGATGCTTGTGAGGTTGGGATAGGAAAGGAGTGGCAGGATATGAATGTGAATTATAGTCGGAAACCTTGTAAGGCTGACAAGTTCACGCTTAACGCTGTGTGCACCGCAGTGCCACAGGGAGGTTTTGAAGCCAGGAAATGTCACAGAAAGATTTGTGTTTTGGAAAGATAATTCTGGTATGTTGTGAAGGGTTTATGTGGGAGAAATATGAGATGAGATGCAGGGACACTAATTAGAAAATTTTTGCAATAAGGAGGCATTTTAGGTCAGAGGCAGTGGAAATAGATGAAGGTGTATTTCAGAGACAGAAAGGCAGGACCCTAAAGTGAAAATATTTATGCCTTACTACAGAGTCTCTTTTAACTCTTCTAAGACAACTGTTGTCTGTTGTGAGTTTTCTAGATCTTCCGTTTGTCAAAGCAAACATTTCCCAGCCCTTTAATTGTTTCAGTTTAGAGCTGCTTTGTCTTCCCTAGCATCCTTTTTTGTGAGTGATCTAAATCTGTCATTTTCCTCCTTTAAAATGAGAGCCTAAATTGAAACCCATACTTCAAATGTAGACTCATCATCCCTTGCAAACCAGATAATGTACATCTAGTAAATTATTATAAAATGGCATTGTCTTTTTTTTTTTTTAGTCTTGTCATAATCTTTTGAATTCGTGGTCAGCTAATACCCCCAGATCTTTTTTGCCTTAATAGTTGTTATGCCACCTTTTAGCATTTGATTTGCAAGGTTTCCATTTGTCCACATAATCTGATCATTTGACAGGCTGAATTAGTTGGGCAGGTGTCTGGGAAAACCCCTGGACAGTTACCTTTTAAAAGAGCCTATGTTGCTATATAAGTGAGAATGATTTATGAATAACCATATCTATTAAGCTGTTTGGTAAGCTGTTGGTGTGGAATTCTATAGAGTAAGCCGTGGTTCAAAATATTTATCTTAAATCTGGAGTCCAAGACACCTAACTGAAACACCCCATCCCCCAGCTGTTTTACAGCAGAGGAATATGGGGGGGAAATGAGCAGTCTGTCTTAAAAAAATACATTTAGACTTCATTTGATTTATAGATCATCAACAAGTTCACCCATCATTTCCCATAAACCTAAATCATCTGTATAAATACAATAAGGTATAATGATAGTCCATGTGAAAAAAACTAAAGATTTTTGTTGATAAACTCATCACGTGGTCTTCAGCATATCATCTTCTTAGATGTGCCTTAGTTTACTCATCTGTAAAGTAGGGAAGACAACAATAAAAATAATAATAATTCATGGGGGTCATTATAAGGTTTAATCATATTTATGAGATAATTAGAATTCTTCCAGTCTTATAAAAAGCGCTATATAGTAAGCACAGTATAAAAGTTTGTTAACTAAGAAAGTGTCATTCTCTCCCATCGCTACCGCAGACATGCAGCCAGCCTTCCCCCACTCCTTTCATATTCTGTGTTCTTTAGCTTACACTCATTGGAATGAAAATATTTGATCATTCATCAAGAAACATCTATTAAGCACCTACTGTATTCCAGACACTGTATTTACCTTGTGCTTATACAAGATTAAGAAAGCATGATCTTTACTTAAAAGATTTAGAATCCAGTGGTTTTTAAAAATGCTTAAACCATCAATTATAGCATAGACTATATGGACAAATCAGTGACTTCCAACCTGTGAAGTTATTTTAAGTATTTGAGCATCTATATCCATTTACATATTTTCTTGTAAAAATAGTTACTAGATGTATGACTGTTGCATGTGATAGGAAGCTGGGGACTGTAATGTGTTTCATCCTAAAAATAAATCCTTAAAAATGTAGGCACTGTTGATCACTTAGAAACAGATGAGAATTCTCTGGGGCAGAGGTGACTAGAATACAATAGGGATAAAGCCAAATTAATGTTGGTAAGTAATTATGGGTGTATTTATGCATCATGGAAGTTATCTTTGCTAGACTGTTTCAGACACTGTCATCTCAAGCCTTTTTTGCAATGAGATAATAAATAAATATCTAACCTTAGCCACATTTAACTGTGCATATTTGACACATAGATCAATAAAATACCTTTTCCTATGTATGCCTTCCAGCACCCCACACATAAACCAGAGGTCGAATAGCATTGTGAAAACATTGATCTTTCACTACCTTACTATGGTCATTTTAAACATTTCCAAACATTCTTCACTGACAATACTATTATAAGTCAATTCACCTTGCAGTAACCTATACTTACTAAACTGACAACTGAAATGGTCAGGCTAGCTGTATAGCATTCTTTCCTGCCTATATCCAAAGTCTAATTTACTTTTTTCAAACATAGCAGAAGATGAAGCTGGCATAATAAGGCTGTATCCAATCACTCTCCCAGCTCAAAGAAACTTAAACTGTTTCAATTCATTACCACTCCCTTTCCTCCATCATTCCTCCTTCTCTTGGGATGACAGGTGTTCTGGAATATTGCAGGATGAAATTACAGTGATACACTGAACAGGACCAAACTAGATCTGCAAGCAGAGAAGGGCACCACATCCTTTGGGACTTTACTGAGTGCACTGGGGGCTTCCCAGGAACGCCAGGGCTCCCCTGCAGCAGATGGGAAGGCAGCCCAGTTGAAAACTTGGCTTCAGGCTTTGGACGGGCCTCACTGGAGTGAAGGCTGGCTGTTCTGCAAATTATGATATAGTGTCTACAGAGCTTTTGAACACATCACAGATTGCCCTGCTGGAAGTAACTTGACTGAGCCATCTCTCATTCCTGTACGAATCCTACAGATTCACCATGTTTCTAAAAATCCTTATTTTCTATCCTTTTCCCTCTCAAATGCATTACCTCCATTTTTATGCCTTTGACACAGAGGCATCTAAAATAATGCATCTAATAGAATTTAAACATTTGAAAACACTGAAGGCAGATTGGCAAGCTCTTTCTGCTTCCTACTCTGGTAGACTTGAGGACACGCACCAGGAACCTACTAACGGCTTGAATAGAGGTATTTAGGGGAAAGAAGGGGCAGGTTGAGAGGGCTGAAGACTATAAGCTAGAAGAAAAAAAATTGATTAGTATTTCAAATAACTCTACAGCAGCTCAATTATGCATAGAGGCCTCCCACGGTTCACGGACCCCAGACTGAAGTTGCAGGGATTCGATTCCTGTTCAGGCACTTGCTCACCAAGTCAATTTCAACAAGTGATTTGATCTCTCTAGGCCTCAAGGATGTCCTCATGTGCAGATGAGGATAACAAAAGCACTGTTTCTCATGGGTTGTCATGAGGATTAAGCGAATGGGAGCATGCACGTAATAAATACTCAAAAATTGAAATGCTTCAGCAAACTGTTAGAACTCTTATTATAAGTGAACTTGTTCTATAGACTCTCATATTTATAAACCTCAGAAAATACATTTTACCAATCCTAAAATCACCCACCTGTTAGGAAGGGTTAGACTAGTAATCTTGTTATTATGGCCTCATAAAGGGTAACTACTAAGGTTCTGTAAATATGCAGACAAAAGGAGCTTTGGGACTGAGCTCGAGTTGCAGTGGATGTAAAGACAAAGGAGAACGTCTCAAGTTTAGGGAAGAAGAGTCAGGAACAGGATGGAAAAGAGATTTCAAAGCTGAGCCAGGATCTCTTAATTCGCCTTAAACTCAACCATCCTCTAAACGACTTCCATGTTGGCAGGTTATTTTTTGCTTTTGTTTTGTTTTTGTTTCTAATTTTATTGGAAGATATTTTCCATGGGAACATATTTCTGGCTATAAATAGGAAATCATGGTAAAGCAGGTTTCACTTTGCTGAACTTATCGATTCTGTAAAATGAAAGCAGCACATATGTACATCTGGCCAGGGCAAAGGGCACTCTGCGAGGAGTCAGGCTTGTTTCTTTCTGAACTGCCTTTCTTGGCCCTTTCAAATCCAACAGGGCTGAAAAGGAAAAAGGGTGTTCTTTAGCTTCACACAAACTCACAGCCATTTTGATGACAAGAAAGCAGTGTTGCTTACCAATGTGTCTTTGTTCAAGTGATAGCAGGCCCATTGAAACCTCTGATGGAGCTCATTGAAAATAATAGGCCCCATTATCTTCCCTGGCAATGCTGCCATGAGAGCTTCAAACACTGAAATAATGACAGCACATATTGGACGTACGGCAGAAAGGCAGAGCAGAACGTGATTATGGGCAATTTCTGGCTCTCTTCTACACACCTCTGTGTCTGAAGAGGGGGCAGGGGGCCAAGGCGGGAAGGCACAAAGAAGGGGCGTTTCGTCTCTATGCCCTCTGGAGATGTTTGTATCTTTCAAACTTAAATGTTTTGTCTTAATGTAATTTGTAAAAGTGAAATACCAATTTCAGAATCGCTGAAGAAACCAGAGTTTGGGAGTAATGGATTCTTTAATTTGGTATTGAAATTCTGTCATATTTGGTTACTCCTAGGGATGGCCACTGCAGAATTGGTATGAAATTTCTATCTGAGAGACAGCAAATGCAGTAACACAGGGTGACCCGGGGCGCAATCGATAGAGGACGGTTCCGGTGAGATCACAAAGGCCTTCTATTCCCCCCAGGTCAGCTCTCTGTGTAAACCCTGGTGTTCCCAGCAAATCTGATTTTCTGGAGTTGGAAGGAACAAACGGGAAGAGGCAGAAACCTGGAAGGGAGGAAAACGTCAGTTCTCAGGAAAAACACACAGAGCGGGAACCGGACTCAGGCTGTGCGAAATTACCAGGAGGGACACTCTCCCGAGGGCTCAGTGAGGGCTGAGCAGGAAAGCCTCTCTTCCCTCTGGGGAGAACTAGCTCTATTTCCTTAAAGGGGGCAGGGAGAGGAATATTTGCTTTGGGGGAAACTCTCTTTTTGTCACTTGTTATTATCTCTATGTTTTCAGAAATGAAGTGTCTGAAAAGCACCACCCAACACACACAGACATTATTTTTTTCATTTGAAACAAGTCTGAAGAACACAATGTGCCATGTACATCACCCCTGAGGCTCGTGTTTATTATCAGAACAAGATGGTCTCCCTGCTTTCCTTGTGCCTGACTAGAGCTGGGGAGAGGCCCGTGGCAGTAACAGCATCGTCCGGCTGCTGTGGCAAAATGATGAGAAGTGACAGGAAGGAAAAGGATATCTAATAGAAACTGCCCACAAATCTATCCAGTGGTTGAGGCTGGCAGTTACATTCCCCCAGTCCCAGGTAGGGAGTATTGAGAAGCAACTATAAGGGTTTATTGGGACTTACATCTATACAAGAAGTAAACTTCCTCTCCACCCTCATCCTTCTTCTGTCATACGCCTCTCTATATTCAGTCTGGCGTGTGTCTACTTCCTTCAAGGGGCACAGTCCAAGTGACAATGTTATTTTATTTGAGAGATGTACCCCTTGGGAAACGTATGCCAGTCTACCTTACCAGCATGTGTGATCGCACACGTGCTCGCTGATGCCACACGTGGCCCCTCCATGTCACACTAAACCACAGAGAGGCCTGAACTAGCAAAAGGCAAGTGAGGATTTTCTGGGTGGCTTGGTGTCTGCATAGCAAGGTGCTGGCCAGGTCTCTACACCTTGACGCATCCATTTCTTCAGCTAGACTAAAAGCTCCTTCAGAGTGATGACATTTCTGTCTCCATGTCTGGCACCTAATGGGTGCTACAGAGATACTTCTGAATTAAACTCTCAATCGAATATAAAAATCATTACTACTAAAAGTAAAATGTAAGCAGATTTTAAGAAAAAAATTAAATGTCTTGTTTATAGCTTCTTAAATTATGTAATTTTTGCCTTTCTAAAATCTCTTTGAAGTGGAATTCAAGGCCAAAATTTCATTATATTTATTAAACTCTGTCTTATTCCCTTCAGCCTTCTATACCAAAACACCGGAGACTGCGTAGCTTAGAAACAACAGAAATTTATTTCTCTCAGTTCTGGTGGCTGGGAAGTCTAAGATCAAGGTGTTGGCAGACTCCGTCTGGTGAGAGCCCACTTCCTGGTTCACAGATAGAGGCTTTTTTACTGTGTTCTCACGTAGCAGAAGGGGCTAGGAAGCCCTATGGCGTCTCTTTTATAAGGATGCTAACCTCATTCATGAAGGCTCAGCTTTTGGGGGTACACAGACACTCCGACCACAGCAAACTCCAAATAAGATGTCTTCTCTTCCATTTGAATCTGGCAAGGCATTTTACTCTCAGACCGTTTCACTGTTACAGGTGCTTTCCCCTGAAATATCTCTCTCAACAGCAATTCATCTTCTTGTCTACCATGCTTGTTTTGTCCTCTTATTATTGAGGGGGGGGTAATATTTGTTTATGTACTTATTTCCTTTTCACAAGTTTGTTTATCCTTTAAACAAAAGTGCTGGCTTGGCGAAATCAAAGTCTTAATAGTCAATAGGAAAAAAAATTACAAAAAGGGTTCCACTGTCCTGAGATCTATAATTTCTTAATATTTATTAAAGTTTAGTCCAAGAATAACTTAAATGGGATTGCTGATTATTTAAAAAATAAATTCTAGGCTCTACTCCAAATCTTCTAAATTGGAAGCCTTGGGGATGGCCTTCCGGAGTCCTGCATTTCCAGGTGTCTGTCCAGCTGGGAGTATCCCAGACAGTTCGTATCCAAACAAGTACATGAGAACAGTTAGATTCAGGCCTCAGAAAGCATAGCTGGACCCGGCCTCAGAAAGCATAGCTGGACCCATGTTTCTAGGTGAAACCTCACAATTATAGCTTCCAAACAAAATGAATAAGTTCTGTATCACCTCTCAAAAGCAATCTCTCAATATTGCACTGTTTTCTGTCCATAGTGTAAATAACAGTATTGAAGAACTTACCAAAGCCATAGATTTTGTTTTAAGGGGCTGGAAGGAAGATATGGTACAATGTATCAGAGAACGTGTTTCAACTCTTAGGGCATGTCCTGCTGTAGAATTGGCTGTGAATTAAAATCTGCAGAGTGTTCGATAGTGTTAATAGCACACACAAAGCACTAACCCTCTTTCAAAAAACAGTGCTTAGGGAACTTTTGAATCTCTCCCTCTAGCATACCTAGAGTATTTAACCCTCCAAATGGACCAATTAAATTATTTTCAGTAATGATCATGTAAAATCAGTGATAATCATTAATATCTTGATTCATCTCTTATTTGTAAAGCAAAACAGTAACAACTTAAAAAGAATATATTTCAACTTTAAGTAAGTTATTCAAATTTGTGATATTATTTCATGTATAATCTAAAATTTGCACTTGCCAGCAATATGCAGTTCACTTGTTTCACTCTTGCAAATTTTAAACACACGTACAAACTTCAAGTAGTCACCTAGAATAACAGAACTAATTCATGTTTTCTTTCTTCATTTTACAATCATGTACAATCATTGTTCGTCTCCTATTTAAACCCAGGAATATGTGGAACCATGGCATTTGAAGACAAACTTGAAGGATGTCAAACCATTTCGAACTACTTTTGAACTAAACTTGTGTAGGTGGGTCCACATGTATCAGGGGCTAGTGTATGACTGGGAGTTCTCTAAAGTACATTTTATGTAGAATATAGTGTTGATTAAGGAATAAATAATAAAATGTGCTAATTTGGAGGTCACATATATATTATTAGAACTCAACTGTAACCTCAGTGACTGTTTAGAAATTAGATCAACAAGAAATGTTTTTCAGTGGAATATTTCATTATTCGACATTGTTTAGAATTGCTAGTGCACGGTGGTAATGAAAAGTGGACAGTTTTTTGGTAGGTTTTATAGTAATAAATTTATAGTAAATAAATTTTAAAATTCTTTGCAAACAGTGCACCTTCTTTTCGTCTCCACCTGGGGTGGTAGATCCCATTGCATAGCTGTGATTGGGAGTGGGGAAAGTTCCACATCTGTGTTTGTCTCTCCTTTGATGGATGCTAGTAGTTTGCATAATTTAAGGCACTGAACTGTGTATCTCACCTTGGTAGTCAGGGGATTCTTTTTCTGCTTTTACTGGTTGTGTCCCATTGGATGGTGGCAAAATAGCACTGGTGGTGCTGGGCAGCTCAGGCTCCCATATTAATATCACTTTATGGCAGACAGTACTGGCATTTCTTTGCCTGGCAATAGTCACCTGGTTTTATACCATCCCATACCTCATTTAACCTCCAGCTCGTCCCTCTGCTCCAGCCAGTCCAGTATTCTTGCAGCCAGGAGAACAGGGTTTTGTGAAACAATTGAATGTTTGTGATTTAATTTCATCCTCACTGAAGTCACTGAAGGGATATTTGTTTTTTCCTATTTTGTGGATGAAGAAATGGAGTTTCAGTGAACTAGGAAGTGGCAGAGTTATAATTAGTGCCCAAGATTTCTGCCTGTGTCCTTCACTTTTGCTTGTATTATCTCCCTGTTAGGAAACATCACTCTTATATCCTGGACTATGTAAATCCTTTCTAATTTTTCATTCTCTCTCCCTTTTTCCCCATAAAATATTCTCCCACTACTCCGACATCATGGAAATGATAGCATATAATGTGTGTCTAATATTTAACAGTTCCAGAGGTCTTCCATATTTTCTTATTTTGTCTTCCTAAATTAGCTCTTCCCTGAAAAGCAGAGGTTACCATGACCTTTTGGTCATAGGGGTCATAGAGTTGCAACTGGAGTCAAGGTCTCTGATTCCAGTCCTAGACTCTTTCTACCATACACCACACCTTTCCAGTTTTGAAACAGCTTTTTGCATCTTATCTCTTGGGATTGCCTTCTATGCCATTCGAATATTATTTACTTTTTTATGTATGTGTTTGTCTTTTCTCTTTTCCCCGACTGATTGACTGGAAATATCTCTTTGCCATTATCAGTCCTTTGGCTCTTGGCATGATTTATTTTCTGAGTCTCTTCTTCATATTATGGGTACTTTTATTAGCATATTCTTATCATTCTCCACGGTACAATATTTTTACCTTTGTTTAAATTATTATTTGAGCCCAGCATCTTTCCATAGTTTGCAGCATCTTCTTGGCCTAAATTCCTCTACCTACATGTTCAGTCCTTCTCTTGAGCTGTACCCTGTGATGTGTCACTACGCATTTGGTTTCCCAGCTCCAGACATGTGACTGCCTCACACTCTCACTGCAACTGTCATCCAGATGAAGCATTAGAGAGAAAAATTAGTAGAAGGAAGGGTAAACTGTTTAGAAAATTCTGACTTTGAAATTCTGCTGGAAATTTCCATCCATGACCTAGTAACAGATGAAAGGTATATCTTCAGATTAGACAAATGCCCTAGAAATCACCTGAATTTGGATTAAAAAAAAAAGAAAGCCTTGCTCACATGACTGTAGCTATCATCAAGACAGTAGATGGATGCAATTAAATACCACTGAACTAAGAGTTCAAAGACTATGAACTCACTAGAGTTCAGACCTCATAGAGTTGCGGTCCTTGAGAGCACAAACTGTCTAATTACTAATATTCATATTCCTGGTACACAGGTATTTTTGCCTTATATACATCCTCAGAAGTTTGTTAGCTGAATGAATGAATGAACAAAGTAAGAATGACATCAAGCACAGCTTCAACTCTGGCTCTGCCACATACTAACTGGATAACCCAAGGTGAGTCAATAATTTTCACCGTGACAGCTTCCCTGTACATAAACCTGGGATTTGAAGTGAATAGCTACCTTAACCTTGGTGTTATTATGAAAATAAAATACTGCATGCTTATTAATCATAACTAGGTAATGAGCCTGTTAAATGGTAGTGCCATAGATTTCGTATCAGTTAGAAATGGTTTTGACTGAAAGTAACAGAAACATTTCAACAAAGAGCAGTTTATTTTTCCTATATAATAATCTAAAGACCAGAGGTTAGCTAATGCTGGTGTTGGTCAGCAGCTCAGTGATGTAAGGGTCCGTGTCTCCTCAACTTCTTTCACCTTTTATGATCACAAATGACCGCAGCAGCACCAGCTGCCATACTGTGTTCTAGAAAAAGGCAGGTAGGAAAAGTGACGCCAGTAGTGTGTTTTCTTTTATCCAGAAAGTTAACATTTCCCTAGAAACTTCCCTAGCAGACTTTAAGATTTCATTGGACAGAACTTTTTAATGACTACTCCTAGGAGTTTTTAAAGTAACAGAAGGGACTGTCATGAATGGCTTCAGCCAATCATGTTTTATTACCTAGGGTTGGGCAAACTCTGTTCCAAACAAAATTAGGACACTGTAAGCCAGAAAAAATGCTATGAGAGGTTCTTGGGAAGACATCCAACCATGTCTTCCACATACATATCTGGAGATGTTATGAAGAACGAGATTTTAGGAGAGAAAAACAATATGCCAATGCTTGCACTGGGCGTGTGTGTGTGTGTGTGTGTCGTGATAGTGATGGTGGGAGTTTTAACGTTTTTCTTCCTTGATTGCTAACTGCCTAGTTTGGGAAAGGACTGGCAGAAATTCATCTGGTGATGTCTTTAAAGTGATGGATTCTCTCAGAATCAGCCAATTTTGATGCTGCCCTGTGGAAATCCCTGCTTTTCTAGCTTTGCCAAGAGAGAGTAATGGCCACAGTCTGTCTTTGCAAGAGCGGGAGCTTTAGCTGACTCTCCAATCTGTCATATACTTTACTCTTTAAGTTTTGATACTGAAAGGAGAAGGCATTCCATATCATCAGTGTAAAGTGCCTGTTGAAATGAGAATCATAAAAGTAATAATTATAGTGTATGGTAGAGAAACTCATTCGGTCCGATAGGCTTCTGACTTATGTCTTCTCCCTTAATTATAGGATCAACCCAGTATGCCATTCCTGTAGTTTCTGGTGACCCACTGCTTCTTTTACATGACGATGTATGGCATACTTAAATAGGGTATTCATTCCATCATCTGCTTGACAGCAATCCTAGCGCCCCCTCCTTCCCCTCTCACATCCCCTGGGAAATTCCTCTGCCTACCTCCCATTATGGGAGTGACTAGAACCTAGTGCTCTGACTCTCTGCTTATTTATGGAGTCAGTGTTAACTTTGTTGACACATCAGTGTTTAAAAAGGAAAGGAGGGAGACATCTGTGACCCAGACAATGACAAGAGGTCTCAATTTATGACCGCCAAATTGCCGAGTGATTTTATTAATACCAGTCTCTGAAACACAAGAGAAAGGTGCTTTTAAAGCCTTTTGGTCACATGGCAGGAATACAATCCTATATGAATTATCAGCTAAGTTTCTTTTTTTTTTTCTGCACGCACAGTAGAGCCTGGATTATTTACAGTTCATCAGGATGCTTCAGGGTTATACTGCTGCCAACCAACAGATTTCTTTGTTTTAAGATTGCAATAGATGCTACATATCTTACTATAGTAAATTTCTCATTTCTCACTATAGCCACATAAAAGCCAAAGGTCCTTCCAATTAGCTGGAGGGCACTTAGTAATAATTTATATCTACCACAATAATGATAGCCCCATCTTTTTATTAGTTATACAGACTCCCTCAAGATATTTTATTTGCAATCTTGATGGAAGTTTTCACTTTATTAGACTTCTATAGATTGCCTTCTGGATTCATATAGAAGCTGCTTAGAAGCTATCTTTGCTTCTGTTTTTTCAGCCCAACAAAGTAAAATCATTCTGTTCTTGGCTATTCTTCCCAATGTGATTCTTTACCTTGTGGTCCATTTGAAATTAACATGAGTTGAGCTATTCATTCCACATGAATTAGTAGGTTTTTAAAATTATTGTCCATTACTTGCTCAGATACTGTGGTTTATTTGAATCCAGGGAAAGTCAGACTATACTACAGATTCATATTAGGGATCCTCAGTTGATATATTAAAGGTAAAAGCAGCAAGGCTTTTTTTTTTTCTTAAAACTCATCAATATTAATTGAACAAATAAGGCATTAGAGACTCAGTATTTCAGAAAGATGGCTGATAATCTGCTCAGGCTGCCAAAATATGATAGACTGGTTGGCTTAAGTAAAAGAAATGTATTCTCTCACAGTTCTGGAGGCTAGAAGTCCAGATCAGGTTGCCAGCATGTTCTGGTTCTGGTAAGAACTTTCTTTCTGGCTTGCAGACAGCTGCGTTCTCACTGTGTTCTCACATGGCAAGGAGAGACAGAGAGCAAGCTCTGTGGTGTCTCTTCTTATAAGAGCACTAATCCCATCTTAAGGATACCATCCTCATGACTTATTTGCCTCTCAAAGGCCCCGTCTCCAAATGCCATCATATTGGGGGCTAAGGCATCCACATATGAATTTCGGGGGTACATAATTCAGCCAATAACACTGGCTAAAATAAGTAAATATCCTCCAGCAGAAAACATTTAATACTGCTAATGTTGATAGATCAAAAAAAGTGTAGGGCTTCCCTGGTGGCACAGTGGTTAAGAATCCACCTGCCAATACAGGGGACATGGGTTTGAGCCCTGATCCGGGAAGATCCCACATGCTGCAGAGCAACTAAGCCCGTGTGCTTCAACTACTGAGCCTGTGCTCTAGAGCCCACGAGCCACAACTGCTGAAGCCTGCACACCTAGAGCCTGTGCTCCTCAACGAAGAGTAGCCCCCACTCGCCGCAACTAGAGAAAGCCTGTGTGCAGCAATGAAGACCCAACACAGCCAATAAATAAATAAATAAATAAAATCTATTTTAAAAAAAAGTGTAAATGTCAGTTGAATTAGCAAAAAAGAAAAGGAAATCTTCAGATGCTAAAAACAAAGAACTTGAACAGAGAAGGTAAACTTACACTTAAGTTGACTAGAATGGGTTATTGTCCAAGTAACATAATAGATTGGGTTTTAGTTCCCCATCAGAGAAAGAACATGAGGCTCTGGACCCATACAAAGCAAAGTGTTGACACTACAACGTTTGCATAAGTCTAAGAACTTGAAAGCGTGGACAAGAAAAAAAATCAAGATATGTGGAGATGTTTGTGCTCTGTAAAATAAATCAGAGGAAATTACCAGAAAGAAGCAAGAGAAGTAAAAACACAGAAAACATGCAAAGGAGCTTAATAAACAGATAAAATAAGGTTGTCCAACATTCCACTAATAGGATTCCAGAAATAAAAAATAAACAGGCAGGTAATAAATTTTGAAAACAAACAACAAACAAGCAAAGACATATATATATATATATATATATATATATATATATATATATATATATATATACACATACATATATTTATTTATATACCACACCTAGGCACACTATAAACCAAATACAGAATATCAAAGACAGAGTAAACCTGAGAAGCTAATAGGCAAATCATAGTCAAAAAGCCATTTGACTGACAACAAACTGTTAAACTGCAATAACAGAGGTCAGATGACAATGGAATGATATCCTCAAATTGCTAAGTAAAATTACCTTTGAGACTAGAAATTTATATTTCGTTAACCTAGCCTTCAACCATGAGGCCATACTAAAATTAGTTAATGAATATATTTCTGGAAGAAAGAAAATTAACTTAGAAGTAAAATGGGAGATGCAATGAGCAGTGGAATGTATTTTAGTATTTTTTATGCTTTTCTGTATGTTTGAAATATGATTAAAAATAAGAAATTGGGCTTCTCTGATGGCGCAGTGGTTGAGAGTCCACCTGCCAGTGCAGGGGACGCGGGTTTGGGCCCCGGTCCAGGAAGATCCCACATGCCATGGAGCGGCTGGGCCCGTGAGCCATTGCCGTTGAGCCTGCGCGTCCGGAGCCTGTGCTCCGCAACGGGAGAGGCCACAACAGTGAGGGGCCCGCGTACCGCAAAAAAAAAAAAAAAAAAAAAAATTATAAAGACCTTTTTAACTAGTAATGAAAGCATGACTTTCTGACTCCCCCCGTCCCCTTTCCTTCTCTCCCTTTTTTGCTTTCTCTCTTTCTACTTTTCTGCAGAACTTAAAACTTATGCAAGACAGTTTAACCATTATGTAGTATAGGAAGAATATCTGGGATCTGTGAACTTTCAAGAATTTTCAAGAATATTTGCAACCTGTATACAAACTTTACTGTCTCCAAAATAATTTTTTTTTAAACTGTAGTCAAATTTTTAAATGTTTATTGAACTGTCTACTCTACAAAATATTGGCAACCTCATTAAACATTAAATTTAAATTCCATAAAAATTTTACTTCCTAAGAAAAAATTTAGATTTTGGTTTTTTTACTTTTAAGGAATTCCTAAAATTCCAATTCAATAAATAACAAATTACTATGGGGCCAAGTAGTTTTAAAAGCAAAATTATTTTTAAAAAAACTATCAAAACTGTTTACCTTCTGAATTTTTCTTTAATGTGGGATTTGATTATATTTTAATATGCTTGATATGATGTAGAATATGGTCTCCAAAAACAGAGAACACAGAGTCTGTGATGGTTCTTCAGTGGCCTCCTCACCAGGAATATTCATTGTGCAACATGTACAGAGTATGGATGGATTTGGTCCGACAACTGTGCTTTTTACCCTAGCTCCTTTTCTTCTTCCCTATGGCTATCACAAGAATAATGTTTATTGAGTTATCATATGTCAGACACTGTGCCCAGAGTTCCAAATGCTTTAACTCCTTTAATCCTCATGATAGCAGTAGGAAAGAGGCTCAGTTATCTTTAGTTTATAGATATGGAAATTGCGGCTTAGAGAGTTACGAAACTTGCCAAAAATCACACTGATAGAAAGTGTTGAAAAGAGTTAGGAAATGAGCCTTTCTGACTTCAGTGCCTTGCCCTGGCCCATTATGCTATGTTGACCTCACAATCTCTACAGAAAGTAAGAATATTGTTGGCAGGCCTAATATTTGCCAAATGAATTCAGTTCACTTTCATTATAACTTCTAAAGCATTGGACAGAAAAAAATTCATATAATGATGGTTTGAAATTTCTAGTGATGGCCAGAGGCAGGGCCTTTAGAGGTCCCAAGCACTAAAATATTATGGTGATTATGGAGTTTTTTTGTCCCTCTCCACCCTGCATCTAATCAAAATGTTAAAAGTACTAAACTGTAAAATTAAGGGTAAAATAGCCAGAGTCCTATTTTTGTCCATGGTGATTGTTGTTTCTGAAATGTCACATACCAGATTATTTCAAAAAAAATTTTTTTTTCTATTAAATTACCTAATTTTGCTGGTGTCTTAGTTATAAACTTGGTCTGCGTGATGGTTAATTTTATGTGTCAACTTGCTAAGCATGTTTGGAGGAAATGAACATGAACATTTAATTGGGAAACTGTGAGTAAAGCAGACTACCCTCCATAATGTAGGTGAGCCTTATCCAATCACTGAAGGCCTGAATAGAACAAAAAAGACTGTCCTCCCTGATCAGGAAGGAATTCTCCATCAGACTGCCTTCAGATTTCGTCTGCATCTGTAGCTCCTATGTCTCCAGCCTGTAGGCACACACTGCATTTGGACTTGCCAGCCTCCATGATCACGTGAGCTGATTCCTTTATAATAAACCTCTTTTTATATATATATACATCCTACTGGTTCTGTTTTTCTGGAGAATCCTGAATAATACAGTCTGTCTGCTGGGTAATCCACATTTCCAAAGGCCTGCCCTCAGTCAAGTGTCTTAAATCTGTATTTTCTTTTTTTTTTTTTTTTGCGGTATGCGGGCCTCTCACTGCTGTGGCCTCTCCCATCGCGGAGCACAGGCTCCGGACACGCAGGCTCAGCGGCCATGGCTCACGGGCCCAGCCGCTCCGCGGCATGTGGGATCCTCCCGGACCGGGGCACGAACCCGCGTTCCCTGCATCGGCAGGCGGACTCCTAACCACTGCGCCACCAGGGAAGCCCTGTATTTTCTTTTTAAATGTTAATGTTTGAATTCTCAACGCAGTACTGTCTCACTTTGCAGAACGTGCGATTGAGTATTTACTGGAAAAAATGGTGTTTCTCCCTCTTACTTCTGTGGTGCTGAGGACACGCTCCACAATTTGTCTTTTTCCTCAGGTCTCCTACTGAAACTTAACTTTGGTTTAAGAAACAAGGTAACATAATTGTGAACACGGGCTTTGGAATCAGTGCTTCATTTCAGTCCCAATGCCCTGTGACCTTGGGCAAGTCACTTTGAGCCCCACTACCCACATTGGTGAAATATGAAGCTCAAAAGGGATATTGTTTGTAAGGTTGTTTCACAAGGGTGTGCTAATGCAAGTGTTCGATAAACGCTGATTACTTGGATTATTCTAGGTATTATATTATTAAGCATGTATGTAATTCCTCACCTTTTAGCTATAGATTTTGGCCATTGGTGAAGATGGATTTAAAAACAACTAATTCAAAGGTCCTTTTGAAGTTGTCCTATGGGCCCATAGTGGAAGGGATTTGAGAGCCTGCATATTAACTGAGGGACCCTGAATATGAACTGGGCATAGATATTGCTTTAGGACAGACTATCCCCTGTCCTAAGTATGGTGGCAGTCTCCAAACAACTTAGAACTCTACAGTAACATATTACTCCTTGTTCTCCAGCTACTTAGCTCCACTGCTGAAAAATCAAGGCTATTCTTTTCTTGCCCGCTATCCAGCTACCGAAGACTCTGTGGGTGACTGTGCCTGATATCATTGTTCCCTTTTCTCATCTCGTCTCTCGACTGGTGTCACAAATACAAGTTTGGTCACTGCCTACTCTACACAAAAGGTGCCCCTCTGAGCATTTCTTAAGAGTCCAGCCCACCTGCTTGTGGGTTTTCATATAATTTTCAAGCTCATGAGAGACACATTTCCTACTTTTTAATATACCAGATATTGAACTAGTTCCAACTGATTCCATGAGATCCTCCTACCTTTCACCAGGAAAACATCAGAATACGCAGTATGGTGCACCTGTTAAATTTCTTTTTTGTGTCCAGAATTTTTAAAGTTTAATATAAAAACAACTTCAGCTTAAAAAAAAAATTAAATCCCCAAACCAGCAAGTTTTAGCACTGGTCGTAGGATTTTCCTCCATCCACAAGAACAGGGAAATCAAGGGAGTTTCCATTTAAACCCTTCGAGAATCCCATGCTATTTGAGTGGAGGCCTTGAGAGCCATGACTTATCCTGTGTTTGCTGCAGTGTTGGGTTCTCAGAGACAAGGGTCAAAATGACTTTCTAAAGGCTGGCTTTCCCCAGAGGCTACTTTTTATGTAGAAGCCCTCATGTCATAAACAATTGAATTAGTTCACATTAACCACTATCAATAGCAAAAGCACACAAAACATAAAGAAATCACCTAAAGTAATGTTTTTGAACCAGCTGCTAAATTAAGTAAAGTATTTGTTTTATTGTACATTTGCATAATAGGGCAAACTAGAAACTCTGTAACAGATGTGCTGGTGGCAGGGAGATTTGATTACTGGCTTCTGTTATTAATCACTGCACAAATCTTAAATGATTTGTTTCTACAGTTTGATCAATTTACATCTCAGAACGTATATTTATGTACACAATATAGAGATAAAGCATTTGTTCACACGTTTCTAGAGGCATCAATATATTTATGGAAATTGAAGTTCTGTTGACCTAGGCACAGGAAACTTGGGCCGAAGACTGACAACTTTTGGAAAGATCCCATTATTTATTCCTCATCACACTAGTTAATAAACAAAACCCATTTTGCTACTTCCAGAACATTATGTTCCAGTGTCTATTGTTTTGTCTCTTCCATGAAGACAAACAAAATATGTGATATTTGGAAGTCACAGGATTTGAACCATGGACATTTCTATTTCCTACAAATCACTCCAGAATTTTGAAGAATTAGAGGGTACCATGGTATCATTGAGAACCACTGTATAGAATTGTAAAACTTATCCTTCTCTTTTTAATTTTACATTTGACATTTCATAATCCTATATCTTTGATTTCCATCAGCATTTTAAATAGGTGTAATAAATTTTAAGATGGCATGCTTAAATGAAAAAAAAAGTAAAAACATAGGCAATATAAATACTGTCTCATTAATTTCCAATTAAGCATGATAAATGTATTAGTTCTACACATAAGTGTTTCCCCAGTAAGTCAAAACACTAGATAATATGATCTTTTTTCAGTTGTGAGGATTGCAGTTATTTTATAAGCAAAATTTTTAAAAATAGTTAAAATACCCATAGAATGAAGCTAACGCTTCAGTCTATTGGTTCCAAGGGTTGATTTACATTATAAGGACTTGCTATAGTGATTTACCATTTGGATTCTAACATTTCTCTTAATATTTTATACATTTTCATATATATCCAATTTGATTAATTTTGACCTCTTCCAAAATCACAATAATCAACTGGTATGGAAGAGAAAGTTTTGGGGATTTTGTTTCTCATACAATTCTGTTCTCCTAGTTTGGCCTCCTATTTCTACATGGTAAAGAGTGAAAAAAAAAAAAGGAAAAAGTATAAGAACTCAGGACTGAAATTAAATGCATCATTTCTGAAAACTGGATGAAATTTCAGATACAGGCTTTGTTTTTAATGCCTAGGAAAAAATTAAAATGTATATATTTTTCTCAGTCAGAGGCAAGACTGTTATGGTTGCAACCCCTGCCTTTTTATAGTTCATCCTGGGAGCTAATGAAGCATTGCATATTGATTTCAAATTCAAAGCATATGTAGTCACTGAGGCATTTTTTTTCTTTATATAGCGTGATTTCAAAAGGAGCCCCCAGATGTGGTCATCTTACAAAATGTAATTTGGTCGAGTACTAAAGAACTTTTTCCCAGATGACAAAAACCTTCCCCTTTGAGTTGCCTATGAGAACACGAACTGGCTGTGAAGTACACTCGCAACTCTCTGTGAAAAATGTACAGGAGCTGATGAAAATATATTAAGGGACTGACATGTCAAGGCCATGAAGGGCATTGGGCAAATTTGGATAAATGTGTCCAGGTTTCACAGAATCGGAATCAGAAGTGAGTTAGAGGACAATGTAAAAAGATGTTGAAGAGGGTAATGTAATCCACACAACAAACTTAACAGCATTACACATCCAGAGCCATCTCCGAAGTCATTAACGCTGTTACCAGGGGTGTCTGCCAAAGAGCCAGATGTCATTCTGCCACGACTTGGCATCTGATGGTTGTCATTTATGAGAGAGAATCGAGTGAGGACTGTAATTAGGTGTGTGTGAATAGAACCCTTCCTTCTGACTCCATTGGGGGGCTTTTTCTAGTTCTGAACACATGGAGAACAAAGCAGGGGAGCTGATCTGCCCTTCAGACTGGTGAAAGTTCATGTGTTTTTTTCCCCTGGGAAAATGTATGGCTTATAGTTTTGTTTCATTTTTTTTTTTCCCACACATTAAGCGTTTATTGCACTCTTTGGAGACGACAAAGACATGTTCCCGGATCTGCGCCCCCCTCCCCCCCCCAAAAAAAAACGCTCCAGTGGAAGAATCATCGTGTAAACAGATCAGTTACAAATATACCATGGTAAGTGCTATGTTAAAGATATTGGTTTAAAAATGGTGTTGTGGGAGTGTAAAGAGTGGAACAACAACTCTTTGGGGATGTGGGAAAGGGCTCCATAGAGGAGGAGATATTAAAGGATGAGCAAGCATTTGGCAGGTGGGTGAAGGAGGGGGTGAGCATTCTAGCAGAAGAAATCACGAGTAGACAAGTGATTATGAAATCACTTATGGAAAGGTCTGTTTTGCTCTGGGAATAGTGAGGATTTATACATGGTAAGAATCTGAGGCACGTAGACATCCTAGAGGAGAGTCAATTGAGTGAGGCACAGGGGGAATAACTGCCTGTTTAATCCTTCCTTAATTCCTACTTTTTTTGGAGGATAGTTAGATTAAAGAAGGTAAGTATCAACTCATGGTAATGTTCCTAAAACTTTGATGATAATAATAAACATAGCTAACATTTCAGTGCTCTGTATTCAGAATTATGCTAGTTCTTACAGCAACCTTATGAAATAGATTTTATTTTTATTTTCATTTTACAAGGGAGGAAAAGGGGAATTAGAGATGCTAACTGGCATGCTTAAGTTCATCTCAAAGGCAAACAGCAAAGCAAGGGGGAATCCAGAAAGCCTGTGGCTTTGCTCTCAAATACTACACGATGTGTATCGTCACAGAGTTATGTGTTCAGTACCTACGGACTGTCATCACGTTGGCTACAAAAATGTCCTATTCTTAAGTAGAGAGAATGTGGCCTAGCAACTAGGCCTCCAGAATCGTCAGTCCACTTTTCTAGATTAAATCTAGAAACGGTACTGAGAAATAATTTTTTTTTAATTAATTAAGATAGGACATTATCTGCCTCATTCCCAAATGCCTTCAACGAGTACCAGAATACCCTGGAGGCATTGCCAGACCAAAGGGCATTTTTTTAAGCTTTCAAAATGTATTTAGTAATAGGTAGAGATGCTTATAATATAGTTATGAGCTCAAATAAGGGGATATAAAACTTTATATACAGTATGATGATCAAATTTTTGAAGGGGTAAATATGAATCAGAAACACGTACACATATAGAGTATATATGCCAAGATGATATTAAACATTGTCTGAATGCTAGGATTGCAAGTAATTCTTTAAAACGTTTGCATCTTTCTCCCGTTAACAGGTAGAATTTGTGCAAGGAGAAAACATAAAACACCAAGAAAGAGACAGTGCCTGTGACAGGACACACTCCAAGTTCAGAAGGCACTTTGAGAACCACCAGAGAAGCAGCCCCGGAACTCACCTGAGAAGGGTCGAGGCCTCCTGCAAATCAGCCGAGGAATGAGGTACCATCTGCCATGGGGACACATTAGTTTCACTGGGAGCATCCCTCAGGGCCTTGGTCCCTCTGCGTTTTAAAACTTCGAGGTTACTCTTTTAGTTGACTCCCAGGAGCCCAAAGCCCTTCCAAAACACCCAGGGAATCTTCTCTCACCCACTCAAGCAGGTAGAAAACCTGAAGCCAAGGTAACAACTGGATTTAACTATAAGATTATCTCACATAAAAGGAGTAGCTCCAACCCCCCGCCAGAAAAGGAGTCCAGTAGCTCCTAGATATCCTTGAAGACACCCAGAACCCTAGTCCGTGTGCCTTTCTACTGAGCTTCAACTTTCTTCTCAGCACCGAAGCTGCTATAAGCATCCAAATCACCATGTTCAGGCAGGATGTCCAGAGGCAGAGATGTGGGTCCACCTCTTTCTTACAACTTTAAGAATGAAGAAACCTTTCCTGAAAGACCCTGGCAGCTACCTCTCATGTCCATAGGGGGCAGTCTTTGAATGGAATGAATTGGGTTTTGTGAAACTGCAGTTTCCACTTGCCTTCCTTTTGGACGTGAGCTATGTTATATACCTCTTGGAGGCCCAATTTTTGAAGCAATTGACTAAACAGAAATATGCCCATCATTTTAGAGAAAAACAAGAGGGCAAGGGTTCTATTCTCTGAACCCATGTGGCTGTAGTCATTGCGTTAAAATCTTAGTAGGCAGTTTCTCTCCTATGCTATACTGGGTACAGCTGGTGGTAGTAAGGATAGGGTCAACAAACCTCTACCACAAGATTCTACTGAAACAATGAGCCTCTTATTCTAAAAATATCTGCACACAGTTAGTTGGGTTTAGCAGAAGGTTTCTGGCCCAGCCCTGCTGTTTATGGTTCCAAGACAGCTGATGAACACTTTGGACTAAGATTGGGCTTGAAGGCAATGAAAGGATGGGCTTCAAGAAAGCAGAAGGGTGGACTTGGACATGAAGGAACACCCTTTATCAGTAGGCCGAGGTATTTCCCAGCTGTAGGGGCAGCCTCTTGCCAAGACGTATGGCCTTCCTGTCCTTTTAGAATTGTTACTGCTGAAATGACAATATCGTGTCAGGGGAGGGGGCAGTGTTCCCCAAACTATGAAATGTATCCATCTGGGAGTTGCCTAGGTATTCAGCTTGCCCTCCAGCTATACGTGGTGAGTCACCGTCTTGACCAGATTTCTTGCCTTTGATAACGAAGGGATCCAAAGGGTTTTTCTTAAGTAAGCATTATGCCAAACTAGATCCTGTAGCACAGTGGTCCCCAACGTTTTCGGTACCAGGGTTGGGTTTCGTAGAAGACAATTTTTCCATGGACCGGGGGACGGGGGTATGGTTTCGGGATGATTCAAGCGCATTTCATTTATTGTACATCTTATTTCTATTATTATTACATTGTAATAGATAATGAAATAATTATACAACTCGCCATAATGCAGAATCACTGGGAGCCCTGAGATTGTTTCCCTGCAACTGGATGGTCCCATCTGGGGGTGATGGGAGACAGTGACACCTGAAGTGTGTTGCCTATGTCGAGTCTACTCCATAATCTCATTTTGGCTGCTGTCACTGCAGAACACCCTGCTTCACAATGATAGGGTGTTGGAAATGGAAGCAGGTTTTTCAGTGCTTTTTGTGGCAATCTCAGGATATTCCACCTTGACTTTAATCCAGAATGTATGGAGATTTGAAGTGGTCTCAAACATACTTTTAAGGCCACCGTCATTTGCGATCTCAAGCAGTTGACCTCTTCTAGCACAGACAAAGTCAATTCACCTGGCTTCTTCACAAATGGGTCGCAGATCCATTCCTTCCCAGTTCGGGGGTCTTGTGTGGTTGGGAAATAATGCTCAAACTCCTTTGAAAGCTGAGACAGGCGATCATGCACCAGCTGGGAGAAAGAAGGCCCTGCCTCAGTCTCTTTCAAAATCTCTGCTAATGTTTAAAACATGTCAAAAATCCCAATGTTCACTCATCGCCCCCATAATTCCAGTTTGGCTTTGAATGCAGCCACTCTACCTGCTGGCTTGAACACAGCTGTCATCCTCCCCTGAAGTGACAGATTGAGTTCGTTGAGCAGGTTGAATGTGTCACATAAGTAAGCAAGTTTTGTGACCCATTCTATGTCACTGAAATGTGCTGCCAGTGGTGACTGTTTTTCTAAAAGAAATCTCTGAAGCGGCTCTCGTAACTCAAAAACTCTGGCCAGTGATCTGCCTTTAGAAAGCCATCTCACTTCTGTGTACAAGACGTGTATGTTCTGTGTCCATCCCCTCACAGAGCTGCGTGAACAGACGTGAGTTAAGGGCATGTACTTTAACGTGTTTGATAATTTTAATCACATCCTGCAAAACATTGTTAAGTTCAGGTGACATTGTTCGGCTAGCCAGCATTTCTCTATGGATGACACAGTGCGTAGACTCACATTCAGAAGTGACCTCTTTGACCCGAGGAGTGAAACCAGAAAGCCATCCAGTCACAGAAGCCACTCCATCCGCGCATATACCAACACAAAATGACCAATTCAGTTTTCCTGATAGTAATCATTCAAAGACTCGAATAGTTCTGCAGCTGTGGTGTTGGTTGGCAACGAAAGTGCACATAACATATCCTCATGCACATCCTCCTGAAAAATATATCGCACAAACACAAGCATTGGTGCCTTGTCGTCAACACTGGTAGACTCGTCAACCTGGATTGCGTACCACGGTGACTCAGTAATCCTCTCTAACAATCGTGCCTCAATATCCTCTGCTATTTCATCAGTTCATCTAGTTATGGTGCTAGCTGAAAGAGGAACACATGCCACCTTTTGAACTGCAGCCTCTACTAAAAGTTCACAACAGATGTCCTTAGCAGCAGGCAGGATCAACGCTTCACCAATAGTAAAGGGCTTCTTAGCTTTAGCAATGCGGTTAGCCACTAAGAATGTGCTCTCAGTGCAGACACATTTGACAAAGTGGTAGCCTTCAATAATTGCTTCTGTTCTTTGCGTTCACATTTTTTTCTTTTGAAAAACTCCAAAGGCTTGTATTTTAATGCAGGATGCTTGGTCTCCATGTGGCAAAGCAGTTTGGAAGGTTTCATGGCTTCACTGGATAGCTGGTCACCACATATACAAAGTGGGCTTGGAGAATGTGAATCACCTGTTGCAATGAACCCGTAATTTAAGTAGGACTCTTGGTATTTTCTTTTAATTGCAGCTTTCTTGTGGTTGGCAGTCTTAGAGTCCTCTGCTGTCTCATCACTGGGTCTTTCTCCATTTTCAGAGAAGCTCTCCAGCCACGTTTGTTTTTTGCTCATTTTGGCTAGGGTTAGCTTGTGAGCTTACCAAAACTGTGACTGAGACAAGTGTGCGGTACGGGAAAGAGGCACGGACAGAAGTGGTAAATAAAATCATGGGTGGGCCACGCGCAGACGAAAATAAGTGTTGGATTCTGACTTAAAGCCTGCCACCAGATGCAGCTGTACAACTGAAGTACATCAACTCACTTGTCACTACACAGCCTGCCACCAGATGCAGCTTAATTGTCACTTGCCACTCACTGATAGGGTTTTGATATGAGTCTGCAAGCAACTGATTTATTATGGTCAAACCTGTCTGCTAATGATAATCTGTATTTGCAGCCGCTCCCCAGCGCTAGCATCACTGCCTCAGCTTCACCTCAGATCATCAGGCATTAGATTCTTGTAAGGAGCGCGCAGCCTAGATCCCTCGCATGCGCAGTTCACAGTAGGGTTCGCGCTCCTATGAGAATCTAATGCTGAGGCTGATCTGACAGGAGGCGGAGCTCAGGCAGTAATGCAGGCGATGGGGAAGCAGCTGTAAATACAGACGAAGCTTCCCTTGCTCACCTGCCGCTCACCTCCTGCTGTGCAGCCCGGTTCCTAACAGGCCACAGACCGGTAGCGGTCCGTGGCCCCGGGGGTTGGGGACCCCTGCTGTAACAGTTAGAGCTCCTCGACATTGCAGAGGAGCAGGTCGCACTGCTGCCAGTGCAGCAGATAGCTGTACTGGGGAGGGTCATCTGAGGTGTCGTCAGTGCTTGGCTGATGGAGACCTGAGGCATCCATAAACCTCATTCATCAGCAGCCCTCTTCCAAGCCACCATAAATAAAACAGCATCCAAATAGAGAACAATGTATTTCCTAGGCAAAAAAAAAAGCATTCCTTCCAGCCTGGATTTGAGTCTATAAGAGCAGAATTCTGATATTCTTAAAGCTCAAAGGGCTGCTTAAATCGGCCACATCAGGTTGCAACATGGAAGATTATTGACTTCTCTCCAATTCTGCTACCTCAGCCGTGTTCAAGAAAGTATCATTTCTTCTCTGGGTTACTGCTAACTGCCTTCTAACTCCATACTCTTGTCAATCCATTTCCCACAGAACAACCAATGTTCTCAAAAAAGGTAAACTACCAGGTCATGTCACTTTCCTGCTTAAAGTCCTGTAACATCTTCCCTTATGCTTAAAAGGAAATCTGAACTCCTCCCCATAGCCTTCAAAGCCTCACACGACCCGGGCCCGTCTACCTCTCCGAGATCATCTCATCCACATCTCCCCTTTCCCCACCAGGCTGTAGGCACATGACCTTCTGTTCATTCCTGGTAAAAGCTAAGGTCTTTCTCACATAGCTAGTTTTGCAGAAGCTCTTTCCTCTGCCTAAATGTACCCCAACTGCCCTGCTCCTAACACTGTCTGCATGTCCGTTTTATCATGTCCCAGCCTGTCAGTTCCACAGAAAATCTGTTCCTAACCATGCTACATAAAATTAGTCTCCAGTTTGTTTCCTTAATCATTTGTAAATCCTTTATTTATCTGTGTATTTGTCTTTTTACTTATTTCTATAATAAGAATGTAAGTTCCTGAGTCAGGGAGCCATGTCTGCCTTGTTCTTTTTTGTATCCTCAGTCTTTGACAGGATGTGACTTAGAAGTCATCAGTGAATATTTATTAAGTGACTAAATGTATCAGTGAATCAGGAGAGAAGTAGGAGGTAAAATTCCACCTCCTCTAAAGAACATTTTCTAACTGTGCCACCTGAAGTTATCATGACAGTCTTTTCTCCCTGATCTCTTTTATGCATTATTGTCGTTACAATAATATTAGCTCCCATTTATTGAGTGCATGTTGTGAATATTATTCTAGGGATCAGACATACTTAGAGATGTAAGACTTATTTTCTTTCCTGATGATCTAACTGAAGTGTAAACAATCAATGAGGAAAGGGAATGACCACAGAAGACTAGAATTTTGAGGGGATCTTCAGAAGGATGTTCTTAGGATTTAAGACCAGCACTGAAGGAGGAATTAGGAATTAGAAACTATATAAAGGAGAGGAAGGGACACTCAAGACAAGGCAGATAGGAATTTTGAAGAGAAGCTGGAATGTGTGGAAAAAATAATAAAATTACATTTATATATGTTAATTTGATTGACAAAAAATGTCTGAACAATTCTTGTTGAATATATGATTTGTCCCATTTATATAGCCATTAATTGTGTCCCACTTTGTATAAGTATCTTCATTTGGTATCTTGAACCATAATTAGAATTGCATTATTTATCTGTGTCATAAATCTATTTTTCTTTCTGAGGAGATTATAAGCAGAATACAAGCAAAGACCTTGTCCCATTCATCTTTGTAGATAAAGAATTTCAGATCATCCAAATTGGTAACCACTCTGGTGGTTAACTGTGTCTTCTGCCTGAGTATGATGTCTCTTTATAGTACACCTAATGAAAGATTATTCAGCCTCTTGATAAACTTTTCATAGCAAGATTATTATGAGGCAGTTTGTTTCAATATCAAATATTTTTTTGTGGTAACAAATGCTTATATTTCTCTCCTCGACTTTCCACCACTAATCCTAGTTAAGTCCTCTGGAATTATACAGGAAAAAAAAAATCTCTTTCTGCTGAATAATCCCTTGAATATTTGACAGCATAATTATTTTCCCTTTGTCTGTTATTTTTTAGGCTAAATATTCCTATTTTCATTAGCTATTCCTTACCAATATTAGCACTCATGTTTAAATACATCTGTTTTTATAAACAACTGAATGATTGTTGTAAACTCCATGACAACATGTACCCACCCTCGTTGTCTCATTCACACTGAATTCATCTCACTTATAACCATGGCTGATATGTAATAGGCAATCAAAAAAATTTGTTGAATGAATAAATGAAGGAGTAGGAGTACAAGATCAGCTGATGCAAGAAAGCAAGAAAAAGACATAGTAGGCATCTAATTGAAAAGGAAGAAGTGAAACTCTATTCACAGACAGCATTGTCATCTTTGTAGAAAACGTACAGAATATCTAAAAAGACACTAGAACTAATAAGTGATCTTGGCAAGGTTGCAGGATATAGGATCAAGCATACCAGTTGTATTTTCTATATGCTAACAACAAACAAAAGGAAATTATAATCAAAAATACCATTTATAATAGCATCCAAAAATATTAGAAACTTAAGGATAAATTTGACAAAAGACATGTAAAAACCTCTAAAAACTGTAAAACATTACTTAGTGAAATTAAAATGAACTTACATGGAAAGATAACCGCCTTTAGGGTTGGAAGGCTCAATATTGTTGAGATGTCAGTTCTCCTTAAATTGATCTATAGATTCAACAGCATCACAATCAAAATCCCAGCAGGTTTCTTTTTTTGAGGAAAGTGATGAACTGATTCTATAAAGTCCTATGGAAATGCAAAAGACGTTCATTAGCCCAAACGACTTAGAATAAAAAACAAAATCGAAAGGCTAGCAATACCTGAATTCAAAACTTAATAAAAAGCTAATCATCCAGACAGTGTAGAATTGGCTTAAATATAGGCAAATAGACCAAAGGAACAGAATAAAAGGTCCAGTATAGACATAGATAGATAGATAGATAGATGATAGATAATAGATTAGATAGATAGATATAGATAGATACATAGGTAGATATAGACAACACTAAAGGCAAATTCAATGGAGTAGGGATAATCTTTTAACAAACTGTGCTGGAACTAAAGAATACTCATAAGCAAAACAAATGAGCATCAATCCATACCTTAAACTAGAAACAAAAATTATTCCAAATGGCTCATATACCTAAATGTAAAACCTAAAACTGTAAAACCTCTAGAAGAACACATGGGAGAAAATTTTTGTGACCTTGAGTTAGGCTAATTTCATTGGTTAGACAAAAAATATCCATGAAACAAAACATCTATAAATAGGACTTCATCAAAATTAACAATTCCTATTCTTTGAAAGACATTGTTAGGAAATGAAAATATTTAAAAGACACCATTTAGGGCTTCCCTGGTGGTGCAGTGGTTGGGAGTCCACCTGCCGATGCAGGGGGCGCGGGTTCGTGCCCCGGTCCGGGAGGATCCCGCGTGCTGCGTAGCGGCTGGGCCCGTGAGCCATGGCCGCTGAGCCTGCGTGTCCTGTGCTCCACAGCGGGAGAGGCCACAGCAGTGAGAGGCCCGCGTACTGCAAAAAAAAAAAAAAAACAGACACCATTTAAAAAATGAAAAATGAAGGCACAGACTGGTAGAAAATGTCTGTAAATTAAATATCCGATTAAAAGAAATTGTATTCAGAATACAAAATCTAATAATAATAAAAGAAACATCCCAACAAAAAGTGGACAAAAGAACTGACACTTCTCCAAAGATACACCGATAGCAAGTAAACACAAAAAAAGATGCTCACCATCAGTAGTCACTAGGGAAACACAGATTAAAACCATAATGAGATACCTCAACAAAACTATTAAAATAGTTAAAATTAAGATACTGATTATATCAAGTCTTGGTGCGGATGTGGAGGAACTGGAATTCTCATACACTCAACTGAATGGAAGATAGTAGAAACCACTTTGAAAAAGAGTTTTGATGTTTCTTAAAAAAAATTAAACATGCACTCACAGTATTGCCCAAGAGAAATGAAAGCGTATCTTCATACAAAGACTGCACATTGCACATGAATATTCAGAGTGGCTTTATTTGTGATGACCCCAAACTGGAAACAATTCAAACATCCGTCAGCTGGTGAATGAATAAGTAAAATTTGGCATATCCATGAAATGGAATACTATTCAACAATATATAAAAATAAACTATAGTGCACAGAATGCTCTGAAGGAACCTCAAAATAATTATGCTGAGTGAAAAAAATTGAGAGAAAAAAGTCTATGCTATAAGTAATCATTTATATAAAATCCTAGAAGATGCAAATTAATCTATACTGACAGAAAATAGATGAGTGGTTGCCTGGGATTAGGGTGTCAGGGAGAGGCAGAAGGGAAGTATTACAAAGAGTCATAAAGAAATGTTTATTGGTGACATGTATGTTCATTTTCTTAACTGTGGTGATAGTTTCATGAGTATATATGTTTGAATTTTATCAAAATTGACACAGTAAATATGTGCAGTGTGTTTCATGACACCTGTACCTCAATAAAAGCTGTTCTTAAAAACGACTACAGCCTTGAAGTCAGTTAGGTCTAGATTTAAGTTTTACCTTGTCCACTCATGTGCTGTGTGCCTTTGGACAAGTTATTTAACCTCTCTGAGGTTTATTTTTATTTTAAATTGATTCTATGAGAATTCTCTCTAACTTCATGGAAGTGATGTGAATGTATGTAACAAAGTGTCTTAAATGGGTGAGGGATGGAGTTCTTATGCCAACGAAATTGTACAGGCTCCACCCTCCCCATTTCTAGCCAGTAATTTGCAAAGAAACTGGAGAGTCCGTTGAGCTTCCCACTATATTCACATGTATCTGATGCACTGGGAGGGCAGTGAAAGAAGCCGGATAGCTGGAAGGACAATGAGAAGTCCCTGAGGTGGAACTTCCCAAAAGGAAAGGAGGAAGCTAGATGGTGGTACATAGAGGAATAGTTTGCCAGCCATAGCAATGGACAAGCTCGTGCTAAATCCAGCCATCCTGGAGACAGGTGTGTTCTCTGAGGATAGGACTAAGTGCGTGTGAGCTGATAGGGCTGCCTCACTACATTCCACATACTTTAGTGTCCAAGCAGCTTTATTGTGGCATATCCTCAACTGAATACAACAGGGGGATGGATCTGCCTCTATATTCACAAAAGCGTCCCCGCAGCCATCAGGTCTCCAGTGTTGTGCACCACTATTGTGTTTCATTGGCAGCAGGTGTGGTGGGTTTCCATCCCTACTGGTAGCAAGGAATGGCCAATAGTGTTTTATAGATAATGTCAGCATCCTTGGAGAGTCCCCAAATAACAAAGGTGTGAATTTTCCTCTGGCCAGCAGGGGATATTTTGCAACAGAAAAGAGCCAAGTATTCATTTTAACAAAACTACATCCGTAGTCATTGCCTGTAACAGCTGAGAAACTGAAGTTACAAATGAGAAAAAGAAAAATTACGGTTAAGGTATTTTCCCATGGCATGTCAGTAGAATAATAGCACATCATCAAACCTAATGGAAACATTTCTTTCCTCATCTTACTCAACTCTTTGGCAGCACTCAGTATAGTCACTACCATCACTTTCTTGAAACATTTCTCCTCTGACTGCTAAGATACCACCTGATCCGAGTTTTTCTCCTACCTCTCCATTTACTTTTTCCTCCTGCATGTCCATCCATCTTTTTCCAAATATATTTCTCCAGCCCAAGCTTGTTGTCTCCAGATCTCCACATTTTGGTATCCAATTGCCTACCTAATAGCTCTACGTGGATATCTCATGATATCTCAAATTTAATTTATTCTCTTTCCTCCTAACCTCTTCTTCCTTCAGTCTTCACCAGCCCACAATTATCCACTGAGTAGTAGGGAGCCCAGAGACCTGGGAATAATCCTTAATCTCTCTAGTCCATTGGTCTAGCAACTCTATGCATAAGGAAATTAATTCATCATGCTTAAATTATTCTCCGTGAACTCATAAGCTCTTACATCTCAAAGGTCCTTTCCATGAACTTAAAAACTATCAATTTAAGAAGCAATTATTAAACTTCCCTGGTGGCGCAGTGGTTAAGAATCCGCCTGCCAATGCAGGGGACATGGATTCGAGCCCTGGTCCAAGAAGATCCCACACGCCGCGGAGCAACTAAGCCCGTGCACCGCAACTACTGAGCCTGCGCTCTAGAGCTCACGAGCCACAACTACTGAGTCTGTGAGCCATAACTACTAAAGCCCACGGGCCTAGAGCCTGTGCTCCCCAGCAAGAGAAGGCCCCACAATGAGAAGACCGTGCACTGCAACAAAGAACAGACCCCCGCTCGCTGCAACTAGAGAAAGCCTGCGCGCAGCAACAAAGACCCAACACAGCCAAATATAAATAGATAAAATTTAAGAAGCAATTATAGGGGCTTCCCTGGTGGCGCAGTGGTTGAGAGTCCGCCTGCCGATGCAGGGGACACAGGTTCGTGCCCCGGTCCGGGAAGATCCCACATGCCGCGGAGCGGCTGGGCCCGTGAGCCATGGCCACTGAGCCTGCGCGTCCGGAGCCTGCGCTCCGCAACGGGAGAGGCCACAACAGTGAGAGGCCCGCATACCGCAAAAAAAAAAAAAAAAAAAAAAGAAGCAGTTATAGGAAATTTTCAGAGCATCATTGTAAAGTGTTCTGATATATAGTAAATAGTCTCTCACTTCTATTTCCTCATTCCCCTATTCACACCCACTGAAACATTTAGAATTTTTATTTGTTTAGATCATTTATCATAAATACTGAATGTGTCATTGGATTTTGAACCATTTGTGCTCACCCGAGGCATTTTCTTTTCTTCAGTCCTTCACTAGCAACCTTGATAAACCTTCCTATCGAGGACTGCAGTTTCACTCCCAGAGGTAGCATTACCTTTAGTCAGTGTGGCCACTGGGGAGTGAACCAGGATAAATGGGATTAAACTGAAACAGTAGGAGGTTTAGGTTAAACACTAAGAGAGACATGTCGAGAAAAGGTCACTTAGACAAAGAACCAGTTTCCCTTGAGAATTTAGGAATATCTTCATCCTAAGTTTTTTAGCATAGTTAGACTGAATCTCAATAAGAGTCCCCACCTCCTAGTGGGCAATTCCATTGTTTTCCCACCTTCATGAAAAGATGAGAGGAGTCCATATTAGTTGGGCATGAGATTTAATACCCTATGAAAAAGAAGCATTTCATGGTACATCTTATGTAAAATCTCCCCTTCTCTTCTCCTTAAGCATCTTCTTGTGACTCTGGGGAAACAAGGTTTAAGAACCAAGTTTATCACTAACGATGAAACTCCATATCTGTTTTGAATCCTGGATTACACATTTGTTTTGAAGAATTTGTTTGAAGCTATTAGTCTATGCCTGTTTTATAAGGCCTAGCGGAGTCATCTATACACACTTATCACTTAGTTTCTGTCCATAATGCTGTTAAATGGAGTTAGTTCTCTAATAAGTGTAACAATGAAATCAAATCTCTTTTCCCTGCAGGCTGAGGCATGATGCATTCCGCTAGCAGAATGGTGGTGTCTATCAGTCAAGGGATTTGTAATTGGAGAGAGAATCCAGTGTGATAGACCTCTATATTAGTGGCAGGCTACAAAGTGGTGAAATGGGAACGTGCCTTATCATGAAAACCCTTTGCTTTCCATCTTTATTGGTCAGAGGCCCTGTGTAAATCAGATCAATTGACTACATTCTTAATTGTTTTTCTTTTAACCCATCAAATCTTAATTTGGCATCCCCTCTATTGACACATGTCACCATTACTGAGGACTAATCATGTTAGTTTTAAAATAATGAATATATCACTCTGACATAAACAAATTAACATGTTTAATAAACTTCTCACAATAACACAATTCCCCAGCTTTCCGTGGCTCCACCTGTGGATTTGTAATGCAGTTCATTTGAGGTGTTGGGGAGGGAACAGTCCTTTTTCATAATTTTTATAGATGTTGAGTGGCACTGAAATAAAGGTTACATGCTGGTTGTCTGTGGGCAGGACTGAGTCTGCAGATATATTTTATTTGGTCCACATAAGACAAGACATTTGATGGAGAACTTTGGTTCTACTGGTAATGGCTCAGGAGGATGAATTCTCCATTGAAACATTTTGATAATCTCTGTCTAACAAGAGTGGCTGGATTGTTGAAAAGGATTTTTGCAGAGGGCAGAATTATTTTAAAAATTACAGATTCTGAGCTAGTTATAACACAACTTTGGGTCCTCTGTCACCATCTATTGTTTACTCCTCTTTGATTTCATCATATACTTCTATCCGTGTTTTTTCAAACTGCTTGGTCTCTTGCACTTTAAATCTCAGTTATATCCCCTTGTTTCAGCTATGATTTGCCCACCTTCTCTTTCAGAGATGGATCAAGGCATCTTTTGGGAGCTTACCCAATTTTCTCTTCTCCACTGCATCATTGCTCTGTTTCTTTAAGATTTGTTTTATGCGCTTTTAGTTGACTCCTTCCATTCTATAACCATGCTTCAGATTCTTGTATCTGCTTTGTGAGGTTTTTTTTTTTGACTATCATTTATCTCATCACATATTTTTAATTAGTTTATTAATTCAAGAGAAAACATTTTTTGAACATCTACACAAAGGTGTAAGTTTCATCAGTTGCCAGGTTCTACATCTTTATTAACAGACAAAATCAAGAGCTTACAGACAAATGGTTTTTAAACCATAAATTATACTATAATAAGAAAGTATTTATAAAGAAGAATCTTCAAGAATCTATGAGAATACAGAAGAAGAGATGGGAGACTAATGCTGTTAGGTCTGGGGGACAGGAGAAACAAGGAGAGCTTCTAAGCTGAGGTGATTTGAATAAACCCAAAGTGGATTTACTGCTAGAGCTTACACTCCAGGGCCTTGCACTTGCATGGGTCCCTTCCACTGTGTTCTTATGGTCTTGTGTTTTGTACAATATATTTTAACCATTGATATTTAAGATCATTTTTCTTTCTTTCTTTACCCCAACATCCCCTCCAACATACTTCCTCTTGGCTCAGGTGGCCTTGGAGAAGCCACAGGGTTTTATAGAATATGATTAGGAGAAAGTTGACTTGGAAACAGTTTGGGTTAGTGGGATGCATTGCTGTGGTTTGCAGTCATTCCATGTATAGATAAGTTATTGCTAGCCATCTGGAGGTAGACTGCACCTTGCAGGATACTCCTCTGATACACTGTTTCAACTCAGTCAGTGTTGGAACACAGAGGTGCAGGGTCAGGGTTCATATCTTTATATGAATATTTCCTACAGCATCTGACACTATAAGAATGTGGATGGAGGAAGAGAAAAGAGATTTAAAATGTGCAGAACCAGAACTTAACCTGTGGAAAGTCCTTCCAGTCATTTGATATATAAAATTATAAATAAAAGAGGATTTGATCTCATTGATGAGGGGTCAAAATGAAAGTCCTCTCCTGCCAGGCATGCACTCAATGCCTTAGAATCGTTCACGCACACACACACGTATATGTATATGAATGATATTAGAGAGAGGTTTTCCCAAATTTAGCATTCTTAAAAAATGACATGATCTTAGCATGTTGTGAAGCTTAATTAACTTTTCTAAACTATCACAATATTTGTCATCCATACTGGCAGAAAGATCAACTTATCTTTGTATTTTCTCTATAGAAAGCAAGATTACAAAATTGTTGTCATATAAAGAAACAAAGAATATGTGGGCAACAAATGTTGGAAAAATCATATTACAAAGCTGTGTCAGAAGGCTGATCAGTAAAAATATTATCCTGTTTTTTCCGATTTGGGAAACTTTGTAATGTAGTTTTTAAAATGTATAGGATGTTATCATTTATTTTCTCATTCTAAATAACTTTTAATTTTATACCTAGATTTATATTTATAAATTGGTATTATTTTTCTTAAAGAAGGCCCCTAACATCGTATAAACTTCTAACAGCAAAACCAGACTAAATGAATTAAACTTGTCCAGGCAAACCTGGAATTTTCCAAGTAGAAGAAATAGTTTGTATAAAGATTGATGTCACAGATCATTCAGGGTCCCACTCAAGTTGGACTAAATCAAAGAGTTCAATAAAGAGATAATTTTAAAGTGTGGACAGGATGTAGGGGAACCATAAGGGATAGTGCATCATGTCTATTACCTATCTTTTATCAGCCCTGAGCCTGAAGGAGTGAGGGAAAACAGTAATACTAGAACTCAGGAGCAGAGAACCTTGGAGAGAAGAACCCAAGATGGATGGGAGCTGAGTACTTCGAGGAATGCAAAGAGACCAAGTAACAACACTGAGATGGAGTTGGTGAATTACATATGCAAACCTTCACTCCTTTCCCTCTCACCTCCAGTCTCCTGTTTTAGTCTCCCATTGTCCTAACCCTACTGTAGCACAAGGGAGCCTACCAAGGCTATCCAAATATATCAGAGTAGTAGGCAGAAAATAAGGTAGAGATGTGTATAAAGTGGGTTTGATGAGGCACACAAAAATATCTGGCTATATCATATATATATATATATATATATATATTTGTATACGGGTGTGTGTATGTGTATTACACGTAAATGTATATACATTTATATATATATGGTATGTTTGTGGTATGTAGAATTACATTCAAAAATGAAATAAGACCTTGATTATAACTTTATATAACAGGTTTTATAACCTGTTTAACTCACTTAACAACTGACAAAAATTATAAACTCTTTTCTGTGTCATAAGTTTTTTTTTTAACAACAGATCTTCATAGGGCTGTATAGTTCTATGTTCTATGGCAGATGTATTGGAATTCACTTAGGTTACTTCAAAATTTTCACCATTATATAAAGACTTGTAATAAGCATTCCTGTAGATCATTTTTTAAATCAACAATATATGTTTCCTTAAAATAAATTCAAATAAAATGTAATCAAAGGGGATTCTCATTTCAAGTTCTTACTGCCAAAGTTCTTACTGCCAAAATGCTCCCCAGAAAGATTGTGCCCATTTCAAGTTCTCACTGCCAAAATGCTCCCCAGAAAGATTGTGCCCCTTTCCACTGCCATTATCCACATATTAATGCTTATTTTCCTCACATCCTCTCCAAGTTACAGGCCAAAATATTTTAAAGACAGAGCTGTGAGTAGGGTCCTCTGCCATCTCTCACCGCTTAATGTTTGTAATCTGAAATTCTTCTCTTGGCGGTGAACAGTGACTTCCCGATTTTGAATTCCAATAGTTATTTATCATTCTTATCATTGACCTTACAGCATTTGATATTATTGATCTCAAGCTCCTATTTGGAAAAAAAAAAACAAACCAACTCCCTTCTTTTAGTCCCTTAACGTACTCAATACTTATTTGAATCCTCTCTTTCTGCCCTTTCTCTGCCTTCCTCTTTTGGTTCATCCTCCTTCTGCTTTCTGTTAGCCATGGCCAACCACTCCAGCTCAGCGCTCTGTGGGCTGTGTTCTGGCACAGAGTCCAGCAAGCCTTCCATGCCTCTCGTGTTTGTCTCCTCTTTCTCTTCTCCGATACTCCCACTCTCATTTGAGCCCTTATTATTTTTACGTCCCAGATGTACCTTCCTAAAAACATTGCTTTGCTTATGGCACTTTCCTGAGCAACAGCCTCCAGCATCCTCTATTCCTATTAACAATCAAATGAAATACAAGCCAGCATTGGTATCCCCCTTCCCCTACTCCTGATCGTATAGCCTGCATTCTAGCCTAGATGCCCTGTTTTCTTTTTTTTTCCATCCACCTATAATTCTTTTCCTCGTCTCTGCCCTTCAAAAACTTCTACCCTTTTATTAAGACTTGACTCAAAGGCACCTCCTGTAAGAATCTTCCTCTAGTCACTGCCATTAAAAATGACCCCAGTCTTCCATGGTCTGTAATTCAGACCTTTTTCTATTGAAATTGTAGCCAGTTTGGGAGGCTTAAAACCTCTATGATTGAAAGTAGAATCAGATACTGTTCATCTTCCCCTAAGCACCCAGCATAGAGTTTTATTGCTGGTAAGTGATTAATAAATATTAATTAAGTGAAAGAGCCAGCCCTAGAGCAATTGTACGGAGCCTTTGGGTTTAAGAATAGAGAAAGCTCAGAAATAGTCCACTGTGCCATAGATCATCTCCAGATTGAGTCTTATGGAGCATCTGACTTGAGGCTACTACAGAAATGTAAATTTCATGTCTTGGGTGAACGTGTCTAAAATGTCTGGATTGGCTGCCGCAGGATTCTGAAAACTGTAACAGGACTTCTGTTTCATTATGAAAACTTTAACAATTTCCTCACATTCAGACCACTGGACAGTTCAAAGCTGAACACGTTCTTTGAAGGTGCATGGCAGCATTCACCACTTGCAAACACCAGGCAGACAGTTAACTTCTCTGTCTCCATTGCTACATTTTGGCCTTGCCCAGAGGGGACAAACTTCATTTTTCCTTTTCCCCCAGTGGTGTTTCAGAGGGGCAAGTTAAAAAAACACCATGGAAGCATACATTAACCATGGGATCAGAAAGGGGGAAGCAAGGAAAATCTCCTTCCTGTCATGAACAACATAAAGCCATTTTGCCACTTGAACAAAGGAGTAAGGCTGCTGCGGTGCAAGGTGGAAAGCACACGTGATTTCTGTTCGACTTCGCTCTGTGCGTGCCTTTCCTTCCTAGGTGGATTCAGGCTGGTCACTTCAGTTATTTGTGCATGGCATGAGGACAGTACCACTCCCCACTCCTATCCCTACCTCCCCGGCTGGAGGAGCGCCAGTTGCTAATGCTGTGAGATCTTCCTGGCCTGGCCCTGACTCCCACACAAGGAGATATTCCGGTGTGCAATTTGTACAGCACCTTTCCCAAGCGTGGAAACATCGTACAACCCAGCAGTGAACAATGAGGCAGCACCAACGGGCGACATATAACATTTTCAGGAAAAAACAAAATTAAGCAGCAAAACTCTTTAGAGCAAAAGAGGCTTTTAAAAGAGTCCTCCCAGGTAACGTAAGCAGCTGCTTTCTCACCGCTCTCACAAGGGCACGCCACAGGGCCAAACAGGCGACCCCTCCAGCCCTGGGAGAAAGACCTGAGTTGCAGTGGGGACCGAATCCATTTATTTTCATGTCGCGATAAAAATCCTGGATAGTTTGTAAATCACACACGCTCTGATCGCATTCCTTTTAAGAATACACAGCAGATTTTCTTACTCTGGGCGTAGCCAACTTATTCACATAGGGGAGGCGTTTCATCAGCCCCCCTGCACAGGGATTCTTAGATGAATGTGACTGCTCGGTTTCTTACTAAATTAGGAGCTGCAGAGGAAGTGTGACCAGAGACGGGGTGCTGGGAAGGTGCAGGAATTTTCATGTGGAAAATTTAGCCTGTGTACTACAGGGACTACGCAGGTGGGAAACAACATTCAAGTCTGGTCAGTTTTAATTTCGGAACACAGCTTACAGCCTCCAGTTCAACCACATGTTGACCCCCAATTAGACCATACCATGTAAGGCCCCGATGGCACGAATACAGAGAAATCCCACTCTCCACAGTGCTGTCAGGAGCAGAACAGAATGGTAACTTTGCATTTGGTCTTGTTTGTCAGCCTGAATTCACTGTTGTGGCCTCTCCCGTTGCGGAGCACAGGCTCCGGACGCACAGGCTCAGCAGCCATGGCTCACGGGCCCAGCCGCTCCGCGGCATGTGGGATCCTCCCGGACCGGGGCACGAACCCGTGTCTCCTGCATCGGCAGGCGGACTGTCAACCACTGCGCCACCCGGGAAGTCCCCAGCCTGCATTTTAATTCATTTTCTAATATGACCACCTGATCCAGAACCAAATACACATTGTTCTCTCTGATAAGCCTGGAGGAAAAAATTTCCTCTAAGGCATCTTTGCAAAGGGACTTATCTCTTAAAGTTTGCTGAGATTCTGAGTGGGTGGAATAGGTTATGCTTTGCATTTCAAGAAATAGAACGAAATGCCACCAACAACACAGAATTTAAATAGTGCATAGCTGGAGCTCAGAGTGTGCTCTTCAAAGAAAATGTAAGATTTGACCCACACCTGAGATGTTTGTTGTTATGACTATTAATTGGATCCTCAAGTCATTTTAAAATGGCCGTCAACGCGATGCGTGTGTACTTAGTAGCTGTGATGGTTTTTAGTTGGTAAATGACTGGGGTTAGGTAGTGTTATCTTTGTACATGAGAACAAAAAGGACTGTTTTTAAAATGTTAGGTTTCTAATCTACTATGAAGGCAGCATTACAACTATAGAGGGTAGCAATTAAGAGAACATGCTCTGTAGAAAGACATGCTCAGTTCAAATCCCGGCTCTGTCACTTGGCAGATTACTGCCCGTCTCCATGTCTCAAATTCCACCTGTTTGAAATGGGATGATGATAGCCTCATAGGATTGGCATGAGAATTAAATGAGATAACTTATCTTAAAGGCTATGCACCATGCCTTACATAAAAAGTACACATACATAAATGTTTATTTTTATTATGATTAAGGTTCAGATTAATGTGATTGAGTGCCTGACAGGTACCAGCCACATTGCCAGGTCTCTGTCTTTGAAAACCTTACATCTAGGAGAGTAGCACACTACCTTGTGGTCTTATCACTAAAGAAGATTTTACTGTTGGAATTCCCTCAGCCCTCCCTGGTCTATTTAAGATCTCCTTCTGCATGTAGCCTCCTTCAGCTGGGGTTACTGCCTCCTTTGTAGGACCCGTGACCCTGTTACTCATTGAACCCCTGATACTTATAAACTTTTGTTACTATATATTTTTTATTTCCACGTCCCTCTTTTCCAACTAGAGGTATAAGCTCTTTGAGGGCAAGTAGCATATCTATATATACCACTTTAAAGTTTGTTAGGTGTATTTTCTCTTGGAATACAAGAGGATAGGAACTAGCTCTCAGAAAATTAAGTCTGTTGCTGGCAGTATCATCCTAAAGTTGGAGAGAAATTGGAAAACCTTGCATGCCTTCCACACACACAGCCTGCTTCAGCATCAGTAAGGCGTTAGCCATTCTGAAAAGATTATCAAGGCAAAAAGACTATAGAGGTGAGAGGAATAGAGAATTAGAAAGACATATCAGCTCTTCATAATTGTACTTTAAGCGTCTCCACAAAAGGGCTCATTCTCTACACATGGAAAGAGAGTTAAGCTCATTATATTAATTTATGAATTCAAGGCAAAGAAGCCATGAGCTGACACATAAAATTCTATCTATCTATCTATCTATCTATCTATCTATCATGTATCTATCTATGTATCTATCTATGTATCCAACATCAGTGCCTCCCTTGGAGTGCATGCAAGAACACAGCAGATCTGAGGGCATGTCCTCTTTTGTACTATTCTGATCATCTTAATGAGAAAGCCAGTTGGCCATGAAAATAGGGCTCTGATGAATACAGCTTGGGTTGTTGCACTCAGCAGTCCATGCGTAGCCTTCTGCACGTACAGGTGACTCTGCCGATCTCTCTTTCATTATTGTGCTGTTTGCACAATCATTGGGAAGCAACTGCAGCCTTGTGGCTGACGGACCAAACGCCAGGGGTGAGGAGTGCATTTCCAGTATGTCTGCCACTGTTTTCTTTAATGACTTTTCAAATGAATACAGTCTCCATCCTACGATCCTTTAGAATGTGTACGTCGAGCTTCAATGATTTCAAAGCTAATGGTAAAATACGCACTATGCAGCACTGCTTTGTCCAGAAGATTTGAATCATTATTTGTCCTCTTCCTCTAGACAGACTGTAGGGTTAAATGGCTGGGGTTTTTTGAAACAAAAGATTTATACTCCGTTTTCTTTCGTACTATCCATCCACGCCTCCTGTAATAGGAGCAGGTTGGAAAGCTCTGTGTCTGGGTTGTCATTTCTCTTGCACGGTATATATTAGAATCCAAATGACCTCTATACCATCAAGGCTCCACAAACCTTAAATTTAAGCTACCTGCTCCACCAAAGTACCTAAAACAATAACTTTTTTATGTTGCAACAAACATTACATTTAATGAGCACAATGCACATGTAATGATACAGTGAATCAGTGTGAAGCCTCAAATAATGATTTCTGTTGGCACTATAAAAGGAATGTAATTTTTCTTGTTGAAATACCATTTTTCAGTTACTGCGTGAGTGATGTGGTAATTATCCCCTACACCTGGGATTTAAATCCAATCCTACAAGCCCATTTTCTGTTTGCAAGCTGTCAGGCTGATGCATAGTCTTTGTTCTTATCTGGCAGTAGGCAAGGAATCGGTAATTCAGGAACAACAAAGCCACTGATGGGTCATCATGTAATCTGCACTGAAAATTGCAATCTGTAATGAGATTGGAAACGCAGATGAGGTGACTAAAATTGATTCCCTACCATATCTGAAAATTTCAATTTTATTGCACAAATATGATCAAACTGGTCCATAAGTTTGGGGATTAGTTGAGAAAGAACAAAGATTACTTTTAAATTAGGTGAATGCAGATAAGTTATTTAGATGTAAATTATTTGCTTTATAGCAATATGGTTGGTCTTCAGGGTGATTCAAATGGCCACATATTTTAAGTTCCCTGATGGCATCATTTCTGCCTGGGAGTTCCAATTAGAGATGACATACACTCTCCACTCTTAAAGGGAGTACAGCAAAGCAGACAGTGAATGAAACTCACACCAATCCCCAGGCCACAAAAATTCACCTTTCATATGCTTATTATGGAAAAAAAAATCATCTAGATGTCTTGGGAGCTTCAAGAAACAAGCAGCAGACTGTGCTTGGAGTATCTGTAAACATTTTTGTTTTTTGGCCCCACTTCCACCATCTTCCAAGGGGTCAGGCTTTGCGGGTTTAGCTCAGGAGCCAAGATGACAGGTTCACAGTCCTCTGCTTCCACAGGAAGCACAGACTTCATATAACCTTAGAACTGTAAGAGATACTGGTGATATTCTGGTCCAGCCTCCAAGCTACTATGAACCTCTCTCTACTTCTTGTCAGTAGCAGGTGATAAATCCTCCTACCAGAAATTTGGCAGAACTTCATGATCTTGAAACAAAAGGTATACAATAAGGAATCATTATCATGACATGATTTCAGAAATGAATGACAATGACAATATGTTCACATAATGCCACCAAAATATTTCACCTTTTTGTCTGGCTTCCCAGAAAGTGTCCATTAGAGTGGCAAGAAAGTGCATTGAGAGATCAATTTCTGTTTGAGGGAATATCATTTTTAAGAAAAATATCAAAACTCAGCCTGCCTTGACTTTTTGGGGTACCAAGGCAAAAAATGTTTTCATCCTGTGGGCTGTAGTTGCTGTTGTAGCTGCAAGAGATTCTTCTACTTTGGAAGTTTGTTTGTTTGTGTGTTTTAATAGATTATGAAGAAAGAGAGTTTCCCTCTGACAATTGTATACATGATCTTTACTCTCATAAGCATAGTTGAGCTGGAAGAATGCATTAGTGAGGAGTTGGGTCACAGGCTCTAAATTACTTTCCAGCATGAATTTTATATTCAGAAGTGCCTTCAGAGATTCGCTGGTCTCCTGCCCAGTGAAGTCTTCTTAGGACTTTTTCTATAAACCAGTCCTATTCAGAAGGTAAATCCTTAGTAAAAATATTTATTATTGTTATTTGTATTATTAGTAGTAGAAGTGGTAGGAATAGTAGGTCTAGTAGCAGCAGCAATAATAGTTTTCTTTTACTTCGTTTTCCCCTTGGACCGCTTACATTGTGACTTTCCTGTTCAGTTCTTCCGAGACCCAGAGAGAGTTCAGTGGCAGCTGATACAAGAAGTAGGCATTGACGCTGATCTACAAGTTCCTGAATAACTGAGGCTCTTGCAGTACTAAGTGACATTTGCTATGCTTTATATTCCATTATCATCTATGTTAACCATTTTGTATTTTCTTCTTCCAAAGGAGAAAGGAAAGAAAGGAGGGAGTTGCTTGTTCATTTACTAAACTATGAAAAGGTTTACAACATTCCAAGAATCATCTACATTCTTGGAACAACTTTCTTTATTCTTGCTCTATCTGTTTCAAAAGTTAAACCCTTTCCTTCTACAGTAAACTCATTTTCTCCTTTACATCCATTTTGTTCTCTTCTGAATAGTTCAAGATTCCTTTACATGAAGAAAAAAAAAATTTTTTTTTACACAGCAGGTTATTAGTCATGAATTTTATACACATCAGGGTATACATGTCAATCCCAATCACCCAATTCATCACATCACCACTCCCAGCGCCCCAATGCTTTCCCCGCTTGCTGTCCATACGTTTGTTCTCTACATTTGTGTCTCAATTTCTGCCCTGCAAACTGGTTCATCTGTACCATTTTTCTAGGTTCTACATGGATGTGTTAATAAACAATATTTATTTTTCTCTTGCTGACTTACTCTGTATGACAGTCTCTAGAGCCATCCACATCTCAACAAATTACCCAATTTCATTCCTTTTTATGGCTGACTAATATTCCATTGTATATATGTACCACATCTTCTTTATCCATTCATCTGTCGATGGGCATTTAGGTTGCTTCCATGACCTGGCTATTGTAAATAGTGCTTCAATGAACACTGGGGTGCATGTGTCTTTTCGAACTATTTTCTCTGGGTATATGCCCAGTAGTGGGATTGCTAGATCATATGGTAATTCTATTTGTAGTTTTCTAAGGAACCTCCATACTGTTCTCCATAGGGGCTGTATCAGTTTACGTTCCCACCAGCAGTGCAAGAGGGTTCCCTTTTCTCCACACCCTCTCCAGCATTTGTTGTTTGTAGATTTTCTGATGATGCCTATTCTAACTGATGTGAGGTGATACCTCATTGTAGTTTTGATTTGCATTTCTCTAATAATTAGTGATATTGAGCAACTTTTCATGTGCTCCTTGGCCATCTGTATGTCTTCTTTGGAGAAATGTCTATTTAGGTCTTCTGCACATTTGTGGATTGGGTTGTTTATTTTTCTAATATTCAGCTGCATTAGCTGTTTATATATTTTGGAGATTAATCCTTTGTCTGTTGATTCATTTGAAAATATTTTCTCCCATTCTGAGGGTTGTCTTTTTGTCTTTTTTATGGTTTCCTTTGTTGTGCAAAAACTTTGAAGTTTCATTACGTCTCATTTGTTTATTTTTGTTTTTATTTCCATTACTATAGGAGGTGGATCAAAAAAGATCTTGCCGTGATTTATGTCAAAGAGTGTTCTTCCTATGTTTTCCTCTAAGAGTGTTATAGTGTCTGGTCTTACATTTAGGTCTCAAATCCATTTTGAGTTTATTTTTGTGTATGGTGTTACGGAGTGTTCTAATTTCATTCTTTTACATGTAGCTGTCCAGTTTTCCCAGCACCACTTATTGAAGAGACTGTCTTTTCTCCATTGTATATCCTTGCCTCCTTTGTAATAGATTAGTTGACCATATGTAAATGGGTTTATCTCTGGGCTTTCTATCTTGTTCCGTTGATCTATGTTTCTGTCTTTGTGCCAGTACCATATTCTCTTGATTACTGTAGCTTTGTAGTATAGTCTGAAGTCAGGGAGTCTGATTCCTCCAGCTCCATTTTTTTCCCTCAAGACTGCTTTGGCTATTCAGGGTCTTTTCTGTCTCCATACAAATTTAAAGGTTTTTTCTTCTAGTTCCGTAAAACATGCCATTGGTAATTTGATAGGGATTACACTGAATCTGTAGATTGCTTTGGGTACTATAGTCATTTTCACAATGTTGTTTCTTCCAATCCAAGCACATGGTATATCTCTCCATCTGTTGGTATCATCTTTAATTTCTTTCCTCAATGTCTTACAGTTTTCTGCATACAGGTCTTTTGTCTCGCTAGGTAGGTTTATTCCTAGATATTTTATTCTTTTTGTTGCAGTGGTAAATGGGAGTGTTTCCTTAATTTCTCTTTCAGATTTTTCATCATTAGTGTATAGGAATGCAAGAGATTTCTGTGCCTTAATTTTGTATCCTGCAACTTTACCAAATTCATTGATTAGTTCTAGCAGTTTTCTGGTGGCATCTTTAGGATTCTCTATGTATAGTATCATGTCATCTGCAAACAGTGACAGTTTGACTTCTTCTTTTCCAATTTGTATTCCTATTATTTCTTTTTCTTCTCTGGTTGCCGTGGCTAGGACTTCCAAAACTACGTTGAATAAGAGTGGTGAGAGTGGACGTCTTTGTCTTATTCCTGATCTTAGAGGAAATGCTTTCAGTCTTTCACTATTGAGAATGATGTTTGCTGTGGGTTTGTCATATATGGTCATTATTATGTTGAGGTAGGTTCCCTGTATGCCCACTTTCTGGAAAGTTTTTATCATAAATGCGTGTTGAATTTTGTCAAAAGTGTTCTCTTCATCTACTGAGATGATCATTTGGTTTTTATTCTTCAATTTGTTAATATGGTGTATCACATTGATTGATTTGCATATATTGGAGAATCCTTGCATCCCTGGGATAAATCCCACTTGATCATGGTGTATGATCCTTTTAATATGTTGTTGGATTCTGTTTGCTAGGATTTTTACATCTATATTCATCAATGATATTGGTCTGTAATTTTCTTTTTTTTTGCGGTATGCGGGCCTCTCACTGTTGTGGCCTCTCCCGTTGCAGAGCACAGGCTCCAGACACACAGGCTCAGCGGCCATGGCTCATGGCCCCAGCCGCTCCGCGGTATGTGGGATCCTCCAGGACCAGGGCACATACCCGTGTCCCCTGCATCGGCAGGCGGACTCTCAACCACTGCGCCACCAGGGAAGCCCATGTAATTTTCTTTTTTTGTAGTATCTTTGTCTGGTTTTGGTATCAGGGTGATGGTGGCCTCATAGAATGAGTTTGGGAATGTTCCTTCCTCTACAATTTTTTGGAAGAGTTTGAGAAGGATGGGTGTTATCTCTTCTCTAAATGTTTGATAGAATTCACCTGTGAAGCCATCTGGTCCTGAACTTCTGTTTGTTGGAAGAATTTTCATCACAGTTTCAATTTCATTACTTGTGATTGGTCTGTTCATATTTTCTATTTCTTCCTGGTTCAGTCTTGGAAGGCTATACCTTTCTAAGAATTTGTCCATTTCTTCCAGGTTGTCCATTTTATTGGCATAGAGTTTCTTGTAGTAGTCTCTTAGGATGCTTTGTTTTTCTGTGGTATCTGTCGTCACTTATCCTTTTTCATTTCTAATTTATTGATTTGAGTCCTCTCCCTCTTTTTCTTGATGAGTCTGGCTAATGGTTTATCAATTTTGTTTATCTTCTCAAAGAACCAGCTTTTAGTTTTATTGATCATTGCTAGTGTTTTCTGTTTCTATTTCATTTTTTTCTGCTCTGATCTTTATGATTTCTTTCCTTCTGCTAACTTTGGGTTTTGTTTGTTCTTCTTTCTCTAGTTTCTTTAGGTATAAGGTTAGATTGTTTATTTGAGATTTTTCTTGTTCTTGAGGTAGGCTTGTATAGTTATAAACTTCTCTCCTAGAACTGCTTTTGCTGCATCCATAGGTTTTGGATTGTCGTGTTTTCATGTCATTTGTCTCTAGGTATTTTTTGATTTTCCTCTTTGATTTCTTCAGTGATCTCTTGGTTATTTAGTAACGTATTATTTAGCCTCCCTGTGTTTGTACTTTTTACGTTTTTTCCCCCTGTAATTTGATTTCTAATCTCTTAGCCTTGTGGTCAGAAAAGATGCTTGATATGATTTCAATTTTCTTAAATTTACTGAGGCTTGATTTGTGACCCATGATGTGATCTATCCTGGAGAATGTTCCTTGTGCACTTGAGAAGAAACTCTAGTCTGCTGTTTTCGGATGGAATGTCCTATAAATATCGATTAAATCTATCTGATCTATTGTGTCATTTAAAGCTTCTGTTTCCTTATTGATTTTCATTTTGGATGGTCTGTCCATTGTTGTAAGTGAGGTGTTAAAGTCCCTCACTATTATTGTGTTACTGTCGATTTCCTCTTTTATAGCTGTTAGCAGTTGCCTTATGTATTGAGTTGCTCCTATGTTGGGTGCATATATATTTATAATTGTTATATCTTTTTCTTGGATTGATCCTTGATCATTATGTAGTGTCCTTCCTTGTCTCTGTAACATTCTTTATTTAAAGTCTATTTTTATCTGATATGAGTATTGCTACTCCAGCTTTTCTTTTGATTTCCATTTGCATGGAATATCTTTTTCCATCCCCTCACTTTAAGTCTGAATGTGTCCTAGGTCTGAAGTGGGTCCTCTTGTAGACTGCATATACATGGTCTTGTTTCTGTATCCTTTTCAGTGAGCCTGTGTCTTTTTGTTGGAGCATTTAATCCATTCACGTTTAATGTAATTATCGATATGTATGTTCCTATGACCATTAATTGTTTTGGGGTTGTTTTTGTAGGTCCTTTTTCTTCTCTTGTGTTTCCCACTTAGAGAAGTTCCTTTAGCATTTGTTTTAGAGCTGGTTTGGTGGTGCTGAATTCTCTCAGCTTTTGCTTGTCTGTAAAGCTTTGATTTCTCCATTGAATCTGAATGAGATCCTGCCTGGTAGAGTAATCTTGGTTGCAGTTTCTTCCCCTTTCATCAGTTTAAGTATATCATGCCACTCCCTTCTGGCTTGTAGAGTTTCTGCTCAGAAATCAGCTCTTAACCTTATGGGAGTCCCTTGTATTTTATTTGTTGTTTTTCCCTTGCTGCTTTCAATAATTTTTCTTTGTCTTTAATTTTTGCCAATTTGATTACTATGTGTCTCAGCATGTTTCTCCTGGGTTTATCCTGTATGGGACTCTCTATGCTTCCTGGACTTGGGTGGCTATTTCCTTTCCCTTGTTACGGAAATTTTCGACTATAATGTCTTCAAATATTTTCTCTGGTCCTTTCTCTCTCTCTTCTCCTTCTGGGGCCACTATAATGCGAATGTTGTTGGGACCCCTATAATGCAAATGTTGTTGCAGTTAATGTTGTCCCAGAGGTCTCTTAGGCTGTCTTCATTTCTTTTCATTCTTTTTCTTTGTTCTGTTCCGCAGCAGTAAATTCCACCATTCTGTATTCCAGGTCACTTATCCGTTCTTCTTCCTCAGTTTTTCTGCTAATGTTTCCTTCTAGTGTAGTTTTCATTTCAGTTATTGTATTTTTCATCTCTGTTTGTTTGTTCTTTAATTCTTCTAGGTCTTTCTTACCCATTTCTTGCATTTTCTCTATCTTTTCCTCCATTCTTTTTCCGAGGTCCTGGATCGTATTCACTATCATTATTCTGAATTCTTTTTCTGGAAGCTTGCCTATCTCCACTTCATTTAGTTGTTTTTCTGGGGTTTTATCTTGTTCCTTCATCGGTACATAGCCCTTTGCCTTTCATCTTGTCTATCTTTCATTGTGTATGTGGTTTTTTGTTCCGTAGGCTGCAGGGTTGTAGTTCTTTTTCCTTCTGCTGTCTGCCCTCTGGTGGATTGAAGAATTTTTTTTTTTTTTTTTTTTTTGAAGAATATTTTTAATGCTCCTCATTTCTGGCCTCCAAATCTCACATTCAAACATATAAGAAAAGATGATGTCTGCTGCCCCTGATCCCACATCACCCATCTCTACTTCCTCCCATACAAATCTGACTCTCAGCCTCCCTTTTTGTATTGAAACTGCTTTTTTCATGAACCCTGGTCCAAGCCACTATGGTCTGTAGCCTGGAGGGTTGCAGGGTCCCAAAGGATCTCTCTTCTTCCCATGATGCATCTCTAAAATTCAGTTTCCATTAAGCTGTCAGAGTTATTCTTTTAAACCATAAACCTGATGATGTCACTTTCATTCTTAACCCCCTCCAATGGCTTCACGTAACACTGAAAATAAAATCCAAACACCTTACACTGGTCTACAGTTTTATGGTCTCTGTTAGTCTCATCTCATACAATTCTCAGCTCATCACTGCACTGTAGGCAAGTTCTGCATCTTTGAACTCAAGCAGCTTGTTCCTGCTATAGGGTCTTTGTCATAGCATATCTTCTTTTTATGGCTGGCTCCTTCTGGTAAGTCAGATCACAGCCAAATTATCCCTTCTTTGGAGAGGCCAATCCATCAAAAATGTTTTTCCAGTCACTTTCTATTGGAACATTCTCTTCAAATTCCTTGATAGCATGTATCATTTCTAACACTTCTTTTGCTTTTTATTAGTATTGTTATTTTATTTTATTTTTTGTCTCCTTCAACTCAGTGTAAGTTGCATGAGAGCAGGGATCTTGCTTACCTCACTCAGCTTTGAAACCCAAACTTTAAAAATTGTATGGCACACAGTATGCATTCAATAAAGATTTTAGAATAAATATCAGCACTTACCTCCTACTTATTTTGTCCAGTTGCTTTTTATTCATTTTCTTCAGTAATCAGTTTTCCAGATCTTAATGCAGAACTGATATTGTTTACATCTTCCTTCTTGAAATTCTCTTGGCCTTTAAATTCTCTGTTACATTTTGTGTGTTTTCTTCCTGCTTCTCCAATTCCTTCTCTAGTCCTCTAATTAAATGGTTGAGTTTCCCCAATTTACATAATTGTCCTTCATCTCTTTCTCATTGTCTTTCTTGGGTATTTCAAATACCCCCATGGCTCCAATGGATGTGACAAAGAAAAACTGCACTGGATAAGTTAAACAGAAAACAAAGACTTTATTCAAAACCATTGCAAAAGAGGAGAAGTATTGAACTCAACTCTGCTGAGACAAAAGGCAAGAGAATTTTAAGCAGCTGGGTGAGCTAGTGGAAAAGTACTAGAAAAGAGTAGTAGGGAGAGGTTGATCAATGTGACTAGGCCATCTGTGTTTGCTAATTGGTGCTTATTGAAGTTAGGCTCAAACCGTCCCATAGAGACTGAGAGATAAAACACTATCTTTCTTGATGATTACATTTCTAAGAGATGGCTCCCAGGTCCTTGAGAAAGACATTCCTGGGTTATAAAACTGGCAGGAGGCTGGGAGAAAATTTACATGTCGAAGAGGTAGAGAAAGAATTTACAGTTGCAAGTTTTCTAAAGTAAATGCTCTAAGAAAAAAGAGGTTAGAGAATTTAGAGTAAAGAAATCTGTCTCAAGTTTAGTCAAGCTGAGGGGAATATTAAGGTCATCTTAGCCAGATACATTTATCAGTTTTCCTTCCATATTTGTATGCTTAGACCTGATGCCCCTGACAAGCTTAGATCCTGCATTTTCAGTCACCTGTTGAATACCTCTAGCTGAGTATCCCATTTTCACATCCAAATCTTCATGTTTATAAAACCAAATATTACCTTTCTTTTTTTTAAGTTGAGATATAATTGACATACACTATTATATATACTAGTTTTATGTGTACAGCATAAATGATTTGGTTATATGTATATATTGTGAAATGATTATCACAGTAGTTTAGTTAACATCCATCACCACACACATAGTTATAATTTTTTTCCCGTGATGAGAACTTTTAAAGTTTACTCTAACTTTCTAGTATGTGGTACCGCATCGTTAACTATAGTCACCACACTGTACATTACACCCCCACAACTTATTTATCTTTTAACTGAAAGTTTGTACCTTCTGATCACCTTCACCCAATTTGCCCATTCCCTCATCCCCCTACCCCCGCCTCTAAACTACCAATCTGTTTTCTGTATCTATGAGTTCATTTTTTGTTTTTTGCCAGTTTTATTGAAAAATAATTGACATATGTCAATGTAGAAGTTCGCATGATGGTTTGAGTTACATATATTCTGAAATGATTACCACAATAGGTTCAGCTAAATCCACCTTTTCAATATAGATACAATTAAAAAAAGGAAAAAGGGAAGAAATTTCTTTGTGATGAGAACTCAGGATTACTCTCTTAAAACTTTCATATATATCTAACTGCCACATTAGGTATACTCATCATGTTGCACCTTACATCCCTAGTACTTAAATATCTTATAACTTGAAGTTTGTACCTTTTGATCACCTTCTTACAGTTCCCACTCCCACCACCCCTCTTCCTCGGGTAACCACAAGTCTGATCTCTTTTCCTGTGAGTTTGGTTTTTCTGTTCTATTCTTTTGTAAGATTCCACATATAAGTGAGATCATATAGTATTTATCTTTCTCTGTCTGACTTATTCACTTAGCATAATACCTTCAAGTTCTATCCATGTTGTTGCAAGTAGTAGAATTTCCTCACTTTTTATGGCTAAATAATATTCCAGTGTGTGTGTGTGTGTTTTGTGTGTGTGTGTGTGTGTGTGTGTGTATACCACAACTTCTTTATCTATTCATCCATTGATAGACACTTAGGATGTTTCCATGTCTTGACTATTATAAAAAATGCTTCTATGAACATGGGGTGGCAGATATCTCTTTTTTTTAAATTTTTTTTAAAGGAACATTTATTTATTTATTGGCTTGCATTGGGTCCTCGTTGCTGCACAGGCTTTCTCTAGTTGTGGCAAGCGGGGGCTACTCTTCGTTGTGGTGCACGGGCTTCTCATTACAGTGGCTTCTCTTGTTGTGGAGCATGGGCTCTAGGCACACGGGCTTCAGTAGTTGTGGCGCATGGGCTCAGTAGTTGTGGCTCTTGGGCTCTAGAGTGCATGCTCAGTAGTTGTGGTGCACAGGCTTAGTTGCTCCGCAGCATGTGGGATCTTCCAGGACCAGGGCTCGAACCCGTGTTCCCTGCATTGGCAGGTGGATTCTTAACCACTGTGCCACCAGGGAAGTCCCACAGATATCTTTTTGGGTTAGCATTTTTGTTTCCTTTGGATATACTCGTAGATGTGGAATTGTTAGATCATATGGTAGTTCTATTTTTAATTTTTTGAGGATCCTCCATACTGCTTTCCATAGTAGCTGAACCAATTTACAATCCTACCAACAGTGCACAAAGGTTCCCTTTTCTCTACATCTACCCCAGCATGTTATCTCTTGTCTTTTTGATAATTGCCATTCTAACATGTGTAAGGTGATATTTTACTGTAGTTTTGATTTCCTTTTCCCTAATGACTAGTGATGTTGTTTAAGCATCTTTCATGTACCTATTGGCCATTCATGCATCTTTTTTGGAAAAATATCTGTTCAGGATCTTTGCCCATTTTTAACTATATTATTTGTTTTTTTGCTCTTGAGCTGTATGAGTTCTTTATATATTTTGGATATTAACCCCTTATCAGATTTAAGGTTTGCAAATATTTTTTCCCATTCCATAGGTTGTCTTTTCACCTTGATGATTTTTTTTTTTTTTTTTTTTTTTTTTTTGCTGTGTGTAAGCTTTATAGTTTGATGCAGTTCCACTTGTTTATTTTTTATTTTGTTGCTTGTGCTTTAGGTGTCATATCCAAAAAATCATTACCAAGACCCATGCCAAGAAGTTTTATTCCTATGTTTTTTCAAGGAGTTTCACAGTTTCAGGGTCTTACATTTAAGTCTTTAATGTGTTTTCAGTTAATCTTTGTGAGTGGTGTAAGATATGGGTCCAGTTTCATTCTTTTACATGTGAATATCCAATTATCCTTGCACCATTTATTAAAAAGTCTGTCTTTTCTCCACTGAATATTCTTAGTTCTCTTGTCAAATATTACTTGACCACGTATGCTTATGTTTATTTCTGGGCTATCAATTTCTTCTATTGGTCTATTTGTTTTGTTTTTATGCTAGTACCATGCTGTTTCGATGACTATACCTTTATAGTATAGCTTGAAATCAGGAAGTGTGATGTCTCCTGCTTTTTTCTTCTTACTCGGGATGCCTTTGGCTATTCAGTGTCTTTTGTCATTTTATATAAATTTTAGGAGTGATTTTTCTACTTGTATAAAAAATGTCATTGTAATCTCAATATTGCATTGAATCTATAGATGGCTTTTTGTAGTATTGACATTTTAACAATATTAATTATTCCAATCCATGAACATTAGATACTTCCCTTATTTGTGTCTTCTTCGATTATTTTCACCAGTGTACTGTAGTTTTTGGAGTAGAGATCTTTCACTTTCTTAGTTAAATTTATATCTAAGTATTTTATTGTTTTTGATGCTATTATAAATGAGATCAATTTCTTTATTTCTTTTTCAGAAAATTTGTTGTTAGTGTATTGAAACAGTACTGATTTTTGTATGTTATTTTGTATCCTGCAACTTTACTGCATTCATTGTTTAAATTTAAGTTTTTTGGGGCGGTTGTTTTTGGGGGGTAAAGTCTTTAAGGTTTTCTGTATATAAAATTACATCATCTGCAAATAAAGACAATTTTGCTTCTTCCTTTCCAATTCTGCATTTCATTTCTTTTTCTTACTTGATTGCTCTAGCTAGGACTTCTATGTTGAATAGGAATGGAGAGAGTGGGCACACTTGTCTTATTACTGATCTTAGAGGAAAATTTTTAACCTTTCACTGTTGAGCAGGATGTTAGCTGTGGACTTGTCATGTATGGTCTTTATTATGTTGAAATATGTTCCTTCTATGCCTAATTTGTTAAGAGATTTTAAAAACATATGAATGGGTGTTAAATTTTGTCAAATGCTTTTTCTGTGTCTATTAAGATTATCTCTTTTCTTTCATTATATTAATTGGGAAGTATCACATTGATTGATTTGCATATGTTGAAACATCCTCGCATCCCAGGAATAAATCCTACTTGATCATGGTGAATGATCCTTTTAATGTGTGACAGAATTTGGTTTGCTAGAATTTTATTGAGAATTTTTGCATCTACATTCATCAGAGATATTGGCTTGTGCTTTTCTTTTCTAGTAGCATCCTTTTCTGGTTTTGGGAGTAGTATAGTGGTGGCTTTCTAAAGTGAATTTGGGAGTGTCCCGTCCTCTTTGATTATTTGGAAGTGTTTGAGAAGGAGTGGTGTTAATTTTTCTTTGAATATTTTATCAAATTCACCAGTGAAGCCATCTGATCCTGAGTTTTCCTTCATTGGGAGATTTTCAATTACTGATTTAATCTCCTAGCTAGTAATTGTTCTATTCACATTTACTATTTCTTCCTGATTCAGTCTTGGTAAGTTGTATGTTTCTAAGATTTTTTTCCATTTCTTCTAGTTTGTCCACTTGGTTGGCATATATAGTTGTTCATAGTAGCCTTTTATGATCTTTGAATTTCTGTGGTATCTGTTGTAATGTCTCCTTTTTCATTTATAATTCTGTTCATTTGGGTCCTTTCTCTTTTCTCCTTGGTTAGTCTGGCTAAGGGTTTGACACTTCCGTTTATCTTTTCAAAGAACCAACTCTTAATTTGGTTAATCTTCTCTATTGTTTTTCTGCTCTCTATATCATTTATTTCTGTTATAATCTATTATTTCCTTTCTTCTGCTAACTTTGGGCTCATTTTGTCTTTTTCTAATTCTTTAAGGCATAGAGGTAAATTGTTTATTTGGGATCTTTCTTGCTTCTTAATGTAGGTATTTATTGCTCTGAACTTCCCTCTTAGAACTGTTTTTCATGTTTCCCACAAGTTCTGGTGTGTTGTGTTTCCATTCTTATTGTCTCAAGAGAAATTTTTATTTCTTTTTATTATTTATTATTTTGTGGTACGCGGGCCTCTCACTGTTGTGGCCTCTCCCGTTGCAGAACACAGGCTCTGGACGCACAGGCTCAGCGGCCATGGCTCACAGGCCAGCCGCTCTGCGGCATGTGGGATCCTCCCAGACCAGGGCACAAACCCATGTCTCCTGCATCGGCAGGTGGACTCTCAACCACTGCGCCACCAGGGAAGCCCTTTTATTTCTTTTTACTTTCTTCTTTGATCCATTGGTTGTTCAGGAGAGTGTTGTTTAATTTCCTTTTTTTTTTTTTGAGAATTTTCCAGTTTTCCTCTGTTATTGATTTCTAGTTCCATGCCATTTTGATCAGAGAAGATACTTGGTATGATTTCATTCTTCTAGAATTTTCTAAGATTTGTTTTGTGGCCTAACAAATGATCTATCCTAGAAAATGTTTCATGTGAATTTGAGAAGAATTCTCTGTGGATGAGCTACCTATTTGTCTATAAGCTTTTTATTTTTATTTTAAGATTCTACAAATAAATGAGATAATATAGTATTTGCTTTTCTCATCAAACTTATTTTACTTAGCACAATGCCTTCAAGGTCCATCCATGTTGTCCCAAATGGAAGAATTTCCTCCTTTTGGTAGCTGAATAATATTCCATTGTGTATATGTAGAGAGAGACCACATTTTCTTTATCCATTTTTCATTAATGAACACCTTTGTTGTTTCCATGTCTTGGCTACTGTAAGTAATGCTGCAGTGAACATGGGGGTGCAGGCATCTTTTCAAGATAGTGATTTTATATTTTTCAGATAAATACCCCAAAATGAAATTGTTGGATCATATGATAGTTCTATTTTTAATTCTTTGAGGAAGCTTCATACTGTTTTCCATAGTTATTATATCAATTTACATTCCCACCATCAGTGCACAAGAGTTTCCTTTTCTCCACATCCTCACCAACAATTGCTATTTCTTGTCTTTTTTGATAATAGCCATTCTAACTGGTGTGAGGTAATATCTTTTGTGGTTTTAATTTGCAATTATCCTTCTCTTCTTTTGAAATGTTTCTTACATTTATTATCTCCTTTTCATTTCATTTCATATCACTGCTTTTATTAAGTAAATGCCATTTTAACCATTTTCCCACCTTCATTCTTTCCTACTCAGTGGTCCTCTGGTAGTCTTCCTAAAATACTACTTTAGGAAATCTTTATCCTACAAAACCTTCAATGACTCTCCATTGTCTGCATGGTCATAATAGTATCCATTCTAGAACTGGAAAGGCTCCTTAACACTCAAGTTAGCAAGACTTTATAATTTTATAAAAGACCCTACTGGTTTTAGCCATTTAACATGACTGGTGAGTTTTTAAAGTTGAAATAATTAAGTAAGAAAAATAGTAATAGGAGTAGAGTGTGGCCCAGACTTATTGGAATGGAGGCTTTATAATGGCATAAGTGATATTAACAAAACCAAAGAAAGAATTTAAGAGAGGAAGGGAATATCTCCATCCATGGTCTTTAAAAAGCCCTCATTAAATCAGATATTAGAATGTAATCTTTTGTTGCCCCCAGTCCATATGGGCTTACTCATCTTCTAATGTTTCCTACTGCCTAAACCAAAAGCAACTTCTTGTCAGTATATATATATATATATATATATATATATATATATATATACACACATATATACATACACACACACACACACACACATATATATACAAACAAAACCTGGAGCCTATCTTACAAAATGACTCCTAGAAATTTATTCATTGGTCAGTCTAATCATATGACTATGAGATAAAATTACTCACAGATTTGCCTGCAAGCAAGGAGAGGGTGGTAAAAATGAGCTAGTTATGCTTCAGTGAAGAGAAAATTCTAGGATTACTAATGTTCCTTGCAGCATCAATTGGGATCACAGATAGTCATGGAAGAAAACACGTAATTCAGAGAGAAAAGTACTTCTGTTTTTCTGCTGAGCTAACTCCTATGGTATTTTTGTATTTTAACCAGGGCATTTTTTTGGTTAAATATTAATTTTTATGGTGAAAATCAGGATGGACATGCCATTCTAGGCACTCAGAACACAGAGGCCAAGCTTCTCCATATGTATTTATGTGTATGGGTTAAATATTCAAAGTAGGCCTATGGATAGTCAGCATAAGGAGAAGGATTCACAGAAACTAAATTGGTCAGTGTGTAACTACGTAGCTCCATTTAAGGACGAGAAGCCCAGTAGATCTGGAAGTACTCCCAATTCTGTCAGTAGAGGAGTTATCTATTCTGAAATACAGACATAACCTCATTTTATTGTTTCACTTTATTGCACTTCCCAGATATTGAGTGTTTTACAAGTTGAAGATTTGTGGCAACCTTGTGTCAAGCAAATCTGTCAGCACCATGTTTCCAACAGCATTTGCTCACTTTGTGTCTCTGTGGTCACATTTTGGTAATTAGTACAACATTTCAAACTCTTTCATTATTATTATATTATTATGGTGATCTGTGATCAGTGATCTTTGATGTTACTGTTGCAAAAAAATTTCGACTTTCTGAAGGCTCAGATGGCTCATTTTAGCAATAAAGTATTTTTAAATTAAGGTATATACATTGGATTTTAGGCATGATGCTACTGCACACGTAATAAACTATAGTATAATATAAACATAACTTTTTGTATGCCCTGGGAAATCAAAAATTTCCTGACTCATTTTACTGTGATATCTGCTTTATTGAGGTGGGTGATCTGGAACAAAACCAATATCTCCAAGGTATGCCTATAGTGATATTTTATTGAGTTTTTCTAGATATGGAATCAACTGTAATATCTAAACCATTTTGCATTCATTAAGCAGTGATTATTATATTTTAAATATAATATATTAGACACATTTAATATACTATTAATTCAGTTTTTCCAGTCTCTACACATTTGTTCAGAGTTTCATTTTCATAAAACTCCCCACATTTTCTATCTGAACAAAATCCATACTTTGTCACTCTACATCAATTATTGATAGGAGGTGAATTATATGGGAGAACAACATTCATTGCAAAGTCTAATGATTGCAGCAGTTACCTCCAGGATTTCAGTATTTCAACTAAAATGTGCTATTTTTAAATACTAAAATACCAGTAACATATCACCAAAAATATCAGGATTTTTTTTGTTTTTGTTGTTTAATATTTTATTATTGAATAATTTAGGTAATGTAACTACCCCAACAAATAAAGCCTTAGTCTTAGTGACTGAATTCAATAGAAGTTTATTCCTTCATCAGGTAAAACCCATTTGACAGTAAGAATGTCTTCTAAGGTCAATCCAGGCACTTGAATCCAGCTTGCTGGTTATAAGAGAGAGGGTGGACAAAGCACACCTGCTTCTTAAATGTCCTTCCCTGGAATTAACACAAAGCAGTGAGAACTAGTCCATGATTCCATTGCATGAAATAGGATCATAGATCTTGGTATCCGTTAGCTATTTCTGCCACAAATACCTTTATTTAGGTGTTTTTAGCAAAATGTGAAAACTCAGTTATTTACAGCTTAAAATTCAAAATCAATGACTCATTGGAATTGTGCAAAAGGATACACATTTGCATAGATTACAGGTTTAGTTAGATATATAGTTACTCCTGTATAGTTGTATTACTAAAAGTTTGTACTGGAAGAATAGAAGCCTTCCAAAACTAGTATTGAAATTGACATAGGTTATTCTGCAATAGAATTTCCATCTACATGAGATAAAACTGAAAAAAATAAAGAAATTTAATTTTTAAAATAATATGTACAATCTATTATGAGTTTTAAAATGTTTTTTAATAAATATTTCATGCAAGTTATAAAATAAGGGAGAGGTTATTTAAAGATGGAATCAAAAGAAAATATTTGGACCTAGAGCAGGGGTTGGGAAATTATGGCCAACAGGAGGAATCTGGCCCATAAGCTGTATTGTAAATAAAGTTTTATTGGAACAGAGCCATGTCTATTCACTTACATACATTGCCTACGGCTGCCTAGCAGAATTAAGTAGTATGCCCTGCAAAGCTGAAAATATATACTATCTGACCCTTAATAGAAAAATTTTGCTGGCCTCTGTACAACAGAAATAATCACCTCTTCACCCTTCCACCAACTCGGTGTAAGTCAGGAACAGGTTATCAGTAGCTAGAAAATTTTTCACACAAATACTTTTAATTGAATAATAACGTTTGACCCACTTTGTTTTTAATCTCATCCTTAAAAAAAGATCAAACAATATTATTTTCAGTTTTAATGACTGATTAAATTTCCTTCATTTTAGATAATAATTATCATGTTATTTGGAAAATACATTAATTATTTTATCTGCTAACAAGTTGTATTAGAAAGATAACATACTTTAATATATATTGTAAATTTATGCTTTATTTTAAATGTGTAATGTATTTATCCATTTTGTGTTTAAATTGTATTAGACATGTGGGTCTTACCCACTAGAGCTTATTTATAAGCTCTAGTCAGAGTATCTATTATTCTCATTAAGCTTCATTATTTCTAACACTGGAAAATTCCCATTATTCCATTGATATGGATGTTCGAATTAAAGGAGGATTAATCAAGTTACTTCAAAGTCACCCTATCCATTTACACACCAAGTCTCTGAAAAAACATACACACCTCCTTTAAGAATCTTCTGGACATGATTAGTAAATAAAAGCAGTGGACACTGAATGAATGAAGTGTCTCTGAAGTCTGGGGATAGAAACCAGAGTAGAGTTGTCACTGTCTTCCCTTCTAGGAGGTGGATATGAGAAAAGCTGATCAGTAGTGGATGTTACTCACAGTGACTACAGGGACAAGTGGAAGTTCAGATTTGGATTTTAATTAACTAGACAAATTTGGAAAGGTGTTTCAACTCCTCTCTCTGAGCTTTCGTTGTATTCAACTATTAAAGGAGGAACAGACTAGTGGTTTCTCATATACTTTAAATCTAATGTAAGTTTTTAGATATGTATATTTCAAGGCATGTTTGCTCTTATAGGTGAATAACATAGATGACAGACAGATACATAGATAGCTCTTCCCTTATAACAGATGACTCTGAGAAAGGGTGATCAGTAGTGAGTGTTATTCATAACAACCATAGGACGAGGTAGAAAGAGAACTGGAATGAAAGGCAGGGCTTTAGCTTTCTAAAGTTCAGATTCTGACTTTATGTAGAAAGAAAAAAAGAAAGAAAGAAAGGAAGGAAGGAAGAAAGAAAGAAAGAAAGAAAGTGGGCTTCCCTGGTGGCTCAGTGGTTAAAGATCCTCCTGCCAATGCAGGGGACATGGATACGAGCCTCGGTCCGGGAAGATCCCACATGCCGCGAAGCAACTAAGCCCGTGCGCCACAACTACTGAGCACACGTGCCACAACCACTGAAGCCCAAGTGCCTAGAGCCTGTGCTCCGCAACAAGAGAAGCCACTGCAATGAGAAGCCTGCACGCCACAATGAAGAGTAGCCCCCACTCGCCGCAACTAGAGAAAGCCCATGTGCAGCAACAAAGACCCAACACAGCCAAAAATAAATAAATTAAAAAAAAAAAAAAAAAGAAAGGAAGACAGGCAGGCATGGAGGGAGAGAGGGAGTCGGGGTAAGAAAGCCTTAGAACCCCACTTTTCCACTCCACAATCTTCTAGAATATAAAATACAAAATCCAATAATTGAAGTGGAGGATGAGAGATCTAGGTGCCCATTTTCTAGTCCATCCATTTTTTTTTTTCTATTGCTCTTAAGACTCTTTTTAGGAATCTCTAATGGAAAACAGCATTTGAAAAATTACTTTCAAAAATAGTATCTAACCTACCTTCTACATTGTTTAAAGTCCCTCTTTGTTAGTGAAGCATTTCTTGACTTTTTAAGTTTCTTTTTCATCTTCTATCCCCTCCACCAGTTTCTGCAGTACTTTCTTCTTCTTCTTCTTCTGGTTTTTAACTCTTTCATGCCCTGTATTTTGAAACTCATCTATGATTATACTGATTTCTTGAATTTTTATTTAGTTTTTAATTCATTTGGTCTGGTCCTACCAGCAGAGTGTAAGGCTGTCATTTCTCCTGCCCCTACCACAGCACCTAGTATGGTGCCTTACTAACCGCTGCAGTATGTTGATCCTTACAGAGATTGGAAGGAGGTATGGCTTGATCCACCACTGTGTACCATATCTCCAACCTGACGTTTGACGTGTTTCGGTTTTTTTGGTTTTTTAAAATAAATTTACTTATTTTTTGGTTGCGTTGGGTCTTCGTTGCTGTTTGCAGGCTTTCTCTAGTTGTGGTGAGCGGGGGCTACTCTTAGTTGTGGTGCACGGGCTTCTCATTGTGGTGGCTTCTGTTGTTGTGGATCACGGGCTCTAGGCATGCAGGCTTCTGTAGTTGTGGCACTCAGGCTCGGTAGTTGTGGCTCACGGGCTGTAGAGCTCAGGCTCAGTAGTTGCGGTGCACAGGCTTAGTTGCTCCGCGGGATGTGTTATCTTCCCGGACCAGGTCCCCTGCATTGGCAGGTGAATTCTTTTTTTTTTTTTTTTTTTGCGGTACACGGGCCTCTCTCACTGTTGTGGCCTCTCCCGTTGCGGAGCACAGGCTCCGGACGCGCAGACTCAGCGGCCATGGCTCACAGGCCTAGCCGCTCCGCCGCATGTGGGATCCTCCCGGACCGGGGCACGAACCCGTGTCGCCTGCATCGGCAGGCGGACTCTCAACCACTGCGCCACCAGGGAAGCCCCATGACCTGTTCTTGAGCACAGGGAGTAGTTTAATTCCACACACTTAAGTGCTGTGAAGTATACCTCCCCCCCCCCACCCCCACCCCCCCGCCAGTAATCCTGTAAGATTTCACTTTCCATATTACATTTTTTTCCATATTACATTTCTCTTAAGCAGAGAAATGGAGCTAGCTAATCAAATTGTTTAATGCCATGGTACCCTGTACCATTTGCCCCTTGCCTAGTACTTTCATTATTTTGGGGATAGTTATCTGGCTTACAAGAACTTTTAACAGTATCCATTGCAGTCAGGCAAATAAAATTCTTGCATTCTGCTACTATAAAGAATTCTGATAATTATCACTCATCCCTGAAAGTGAATGACCCAAAACGGAGTACTCTAGATCTTGAAATAGCAATTTTGTATTATAATAGGATTGTGCTGGATATGTACTCCTAGGGGATTGTTCAACTAGGATACCCTTCAGCTAAAAATATTTCCTATTTGGGTATTTGAAAGAGATTAAAGAAGATCGATAAAGATAATGGCTATTCAAAATTTGGAAACACACAGAAAAAATGTGGGTACATATGCATGTGTGTTTTGAAATGATAAATTATATTTATGCTGGAGAAGATAAATGAACTTCAATCTCAAGAGGAACCCAGCTAAGTTACATAGATACCGTGAAAGGTCTACTAAGCTGTCCTGAGTCTTATTTGTACATTACTGTCAGATGAGGCAAAGAAGAGCATATTTCAGCATTTGAAATCCCTCTAGTGACTAAATTGCTTATCTATAGTCATTTTTCAAAAGCCATAAAATCACTCGACATATTGAAAAAAATGCCCCATTCTGGTAGTCTGGAACTATTTGTAGGTACCTAAAAGTTAAAATAAACTGTTGTCTTTATATAAGGTTGTTACCAATGCCTATTCAATACTGCAGTACTCTGCATTTTTATTTCAGCAATGAAGATACATGATCTATCCACAGCATCTCACTAGTTGTTCCTTAGTATGATGGCCTTTATTTATAAATGATTGTGAAGAGAGCTATCATCACTGACTAGAGAATAGGATAAGCTACCAGGTCCTTATGATGATAAAATGAACCTTGGCTACATTTAAAAAATTCTTATAGTAAGAGATTTATATTTCTGGCTATGGTGAATTAATTTGTAAAGACTAGCCTTTCCTCCCATAAGAATCAGAAAGGCTGAATAAAACTAAGAGAAATCCATTTGAATATACATTCAAATATACATTCAATGGAAAAAATACAAAGTCAGCAAGGACTAGAGAGGCCAAGATGTTGGAGAAATGCTAGAGAGAAGGGAATAACAGAGAAGTGAGCCTAGTAACAGGTGAATTAATTTGTAAAGACTAGCCTGTCCTCCTGTAAGAATCAGAAAGGCTGACTAAAACTAAGAGAAATCTATTTGAATGTATTGGAAAAAATACAAAGTCAGCAAGGACTAGAGAGGCCAGGATCTTGGAGAAGTACTGGAGAGAAGGGAACAACAGAGAGGTGAGCCTAATATTCATTTCCTTCCCAATGTTTACTCATTCATAGATGTGGCCAAGGAGTTGAAAAGCTAAGCAGAACTTTATTCAATCTCCTAAAGCTTGGGAGACCATAATTGGAGTTAGGGACTGTCAAAGTGAGATGGCTGGGCTTCTAGTTGGGATTTCTAAAGGTGCATCTTATGACAGAAAGAGTGAGAGGGCCATGGAATATCTCATGAGAAAGAGCAAATCAGAAATTTTATCATCCTTCTTAAAACAGATACCTAGCTTTAATCAGCTCAATCACAGATTGGATTAATGTTTTCTTCATAGCCTAAAAACACGTCAAAAAATAAAAACAAAAAATATTAAATCCTTGACAGAAGAGGACAAAATCTTTCAGACTCTCAAAATACTTCAACAGTTTTTCATATGCAGTGATTACTATTTGGTCAAAAGTTACCATACATATGGGCTTCCCTGGTGGCGCAGTGGTTGAGGGTCCACCTGCCGATGCAGAGGACGCGGGTTTGTGCCCCGGTCCGGGAGGATCCCACATGCCGCGGAGCGGCTGGGCCCGTGAGCCATGGCCGCTGAGCCTGCGCGTCCGGAGCCTGTGCTCCGCAACGGGAGAGGGCACAGCAGTGAGAGGCCCGCGTACTGCAAAAAAAAAAAAAAAAAAAAAAAGTTACCATACACAGCAAAAGACACTGCCAAATGACAAAAGATTATGGGCATAAAAGTGACAGTGGGAAGACACCCACAGGAGATACAGCTTTTGCAGTTATTAAACACAGAGTTTTAAATAACCATGATAAATATGTCCAAGAATATAGATGACAAGATGGGGAATCTATTAAAAAGAATCAAATGAAAGTTGCAGAATTGAAAATTACAATAATCATAACTAAGAACTCAATATATGAATGTAATAGAAGAGCCAACAAATCTATCTTTGTCTATTTTTCTATCTTCCACCACTAGAATATAAGTTTTGTGAGAACTGGGACTTTTATCAATTCCTCTGCAACATCTAGAACAATACCCGATAAATGATAGATATTCAACAGTTTTTTTTTTTTTTTTTGTGGTACACGGGCCTCTCATTGCTGTGGCCTCTCCCGTCGTGCAGGCTCAGTGACCATGGCTCACGGGCCCAACCGCTCTGCGGCATGTGGGATCTTCCCGGACCGGGGCACGAACCCGTGTCCCCTGCATCGGCAGGCGGACTCAACCACTGCGCCACCAGGGAAGCCCTCAACAGATGTTTTTTTAAACGAAGGAGTTAATGATAGCTTGCCAAGAGGCAAATAAAGTGACATATGCTTTTTTAAGGCCAGAGTTGTAAGCAAGGAGATAAAAAAGAAAAGACACGGGCAGAAATATTTGTTGGCAGATGCGCAGCAAAAGATGAAGATAGGAAAGAACTGCAGATTCATAGACAAGCCTTCACTCAGTTTGTTCTCTTATTTGCCACTCTCTACTTCTCTCAGCTCCCCCCATGATAATGAGACTTTTATCTGGATATGGGGAGGAATGGTTGAAGGCCGTCTGTGGTTATGCACCTGCTATACAATCATGGGCTACCCAGAAGAGAGAGTGAGTAACTAAGTTCACACCTCAGTAGGAGAAGATAGAACCAGTCAGTGTCATGATAAAGCTCTCCTCATTCAGATGGTGCTCTTCTCTGAACCTCTTGCAGAGGGGTTGCAGGAAAATCCTTAGAATCCTCTACAGCCCAGGGGGTGCAGGAAAATCCTTAGAATCTTCTACATGAACTACTTTTCTTTCAAAGGACATAAGGGGTCTCAATTTAGGCAGCAGGCAATATAGTTTGGTAATACTTGTGTTTTCAAAATTAGACGGTAATTTAAAGGAGCCATAATAATTGGAAAAGAAAGCAGGGGTTAAAAAAGATGAGGAACACAGGCAGGAACCAAGTAGCCCAGGCAGTTTATAGGCAATGCTTCTAACTTCAGAGCTTCTAACTTCTATTACAGCTTCTTTAAATACCTTCAAATTAACAGTAAGGGGGAAAGAAAAGGATTAGCTTTAGCTACAAAGTAGTTAGACTATAAGGAAATGTTGAAAGAAAAATATAAAAGGCTAAAGTTAAGTATCTCCAAAGAGCTTTTCCTATCTCTGTAGCACACACACTTTTTCGAGAACTTTCTCCATTGATGTATAGTGATCATTGTTAGACGGGCTCACCAATTTAGCCTGCTGTTTGGTTTCTTTGCTTTGATTACCAGTTCAGTGTTAGTGTTGTCTCTGTGAGGCTGGTGCAAGACACCTACTCTGGATCTCAGCTAGGTCAAATTGGAAGAGTCTGAATGAGCACAGTTGAATAACAAATCCAGGTCCAGTGAAAGGAGAGAGGTTGGGGGCCATTGGCCAGGAAGCCATTTCTAGAAGAGCCAAGAAGGCACACCAGAATCCCAGCAATCAAATACATGAGGCACCCTCCTCTGGGCAGTCTGGGGTGAAGGCTAACTAGAACGAAAACTGTCCAGGGGCAGGAGCTCAGGTCATACAAGGGCAGTTTAGAGCATTCTCCTTAATTTACAAATACTAGCACTCTTTGTTAAGGTCTAGGAATGACCTCTTCAAACTCTGCCCAGAGGGCCCGCTTGCTCTTTAACTGTATCTTTTACAGTACAAAAGTCTTATTGGGGAGTTGGGTCCTCTCTCAATCAGTCCCATCCCCAAAAGTGATATAGAGCAATTAAAAGAACCCTTGGAAGCCTGTGAAAGTATTAATGCTTTCCAGAGTTTGAGTAATTATTTTTGCTTAGTTTATCTGTGATTTTGCATAGCCTCCATTATAAGAGATGTTGTTTTAATAACTGAGAACAGGGCTCTCTTCATTGAAGTATGGCAAAGAAGGAGGAGGGAGAAGTTAGTGACAGTGGCTTGAAGGATCATGGACAACTCTCTGTTAAAATTTTGCAAAAGAACACACACACACGCACACATATAAATACGTACACACAGTGAAATACAAGTGATTCTACTAGAGCCCATTAGCTATTTATTTTATTCCTTTAAATCAGTGCCTTGAAATCCAGTAACACACTATGAAACTAGGTAAGGGGGCTGTTTTTTGTCACTCAGTGTGTCATGGTATAATTTTACCTATCATTATTTCAGCTGAAGGTGGCATTTAAGAGTTCATTAGTGATTAATAGAGCCCTCCATTGCTCAGAGATGATCCCAGATATTTAAGGAAAGCATTTAGTTTAGATTGACAGTTTTTCTACCCTTAGAATGTCTCTAAAACAAACAAACTAAAAAGTTATGGTGAATTCTATTAAGAAATGTATATTTCATGTAAACTTGCCATAAGCGGTAAGCAGCCATGACAATAAGACATAGCTCTCTCTCTCTCCCCCAGCAAGCTTCATTTCCCTATCAAAAGAGAGCAGTGCTTGCAAGGTCTGAGTAGAAGACTCCTACCATTTTTCAGCACCGTCACTCTCTTTTTATGTTTTGTTCATAATGGCAACTGTCTGGCTCGATACATTGGTTCTAATGCTTTCACCTGCTTGTTGTCATTCAGGTGCTAAACGAGGAGGATGAATATGTATAATTCTTTCAAGAGTGCATTAGAATGACCCATCTTGGCATATTTTATGACATATCCCAAAATAATCCCAGACCCTGATTATTTTGTGAAGTTGGCATTCCAGTTATACTGGTTGGCTTTTGATAGCTTGCCAACTTCCTCTGAGCATATGATTAACCAGTACAATAAAATGGGACACTCTAAAATGCAGGATTGATGCATGGGTAAGGATTTTTAAATTTTCATTCCTTTATCAGTCACTTGAGACAGTTTTAGTGGCTCGTTACCGGAAAGTATTTTAGGAAATCTTCCCCTATTTGATCACTGTTGCCAGTATTGTAAGCCTCTCTGGGGAGAAACGAATCTTTTGATTTTGATAAAGTTTCTTTCTTCCAGAATGAGGATGAAGTGTTTTCTTCTTTGAAACATTGTCAGTGCCTTTTGATAGGTAATAGAAACCAATAGCAGCTGGGGAAACTTAGGCCAACTTAGTTAAAAGGCCTCTTGAGAACTAAGTGCAGGCTTAAAATTGGAGAAGCCTCTTCTCTATATGCCTGTAGCAGGCTACCAGGGTAAACACATTTAAAGTTGGAAAGCTGCAATTGTTTTCATTAATTCATTTATTTCATAAATTCTTAGTAGGGCCTATGATAGAAATGATACAAAGTCAATAGAGAGTCCCTGTCCTTAAGATACTCATAGTTTAGTTGTGGAGAAAGATAGATGAATATATGGAAAACACGCATTCAGTCTTAGAGCATCAAGTTAAACACAATCTTTCTGAGTTTAAGGGGTGGAAGGAAAGTGTTCACAGAAATCAACTGATAATCACTCAAACCTGAAAACTCCACTTTCGGTAAATGCCTTAGCAAAGATCCTGGCTTAGTATTGATGACTCTAAGAATCAGCAAATGCAGACCAGACCAGCTCATGTAGAAAGAAAAAAAAAGGTATATATTACAGAAAAGAGGAGTTGGCTCGGACTCTTAGTCACATCATTTAAAAGTTATTATCATTTCCTTACTGTGAAGAATTTGGAGTTTCATTTAAGGATACAGTATATATGTTTCAAATTTGGTTCTCTTTAAGTATGTCTATTGGAGTCTATACAAGTTTCTTTAATATTGTTAAACCATCTTCGGAAAATTATTTTTGTCATCTTTGTACAGTGCCAAGTTAAAGAATCCTTTAGCTATCGTATGTACGTACTGGAACCTGGTGAACAGCCTTAACTAATACGGTCAAAATTCTGGTTCCCAGTGGCACTTCTGGCAGAATCCCATCTCACACGGGGAAGGCCAAATATTGCCAAGGCAGGGACAGAATCACTATGGTTTTCCATTCCTAACAAGTTCTCTTAGTGGGGGAGAAATGAAGGAGGATCCACAGGAGTGCAAGAAAAGATAGGAGAAGATTCAAAAGTTTCTGGAGTTTCAGGACAGTTTATCATATTTTGCTGCTTCTCAGCAGAAGTAGCAACACTGATTCACCAAGGCAGTGTTGTACGTCTCTTCCAAGATCTCTTCGTGTTCGTCTTTATTCCTACTATCGGCAACAGGAAGGACCGATTGTGTTGATGAAATTCTTAGCTCCCTCTAATTTCCATCTGTCCACAGAATCACCCCCAATAAGCATACTATCTGAGTAAAACCATATTTATATGCAAAGTTTCCATACAATTCCACTACCCATTCCTCTCCCTAACTGAATTTGGTCCCTAAGTGCCCCTTGGATATTTCTGCTTCTTACATTTTATTTCTTGTCCCCAGTCAGAACAATGAATGAGAACTGGATAGGATAAAACATGGAAGGGGGAGGACAGTTACCTGCAAGGCGTATTCTCTCTGTGCTCACCTTCCCTAACTTCAATGGATTTCATAGGATAAAATGAACAAAGAGAGCAGCCCGTGAAGGAAAAACAAGTCATCAAAAGACAAATTTTGTGAACAATAATAGGAGTTAGTGTTCAACACTTACTAGATGCCAGTTACTTTTCTGTTTGCTTTAGTACACTAGAGCACTAATCCTTAGCTTACTTAATTCACCTTTGCACCCCCAGAAGTAAAGGAGTCAATATTTGGGCCTGGGTAGTCTGACCCTGGAGCCATGTTCTTATACCTGAAGAGCAAGCTCTTTTTCATCCTACCATCTACTCTCTCAAGCAATTCAAAGGGGGTCCAAAGTGGCAGCTTCAGCTTTAGATGAGGGGATGCTTTTGGACCCCTTTCTCTCAGGGCGTTGAATTTGACTGATCATTTGCTATTTAAGGAGTCCGTGCTGGTGAAAACAGGTTGTGTCTAGGAGACAGGAAAGGCTCTATTTTCTTAATGCTCTGTTGAATGGATTACAAAGTTAACTAACTGCCAATTTTGTAGACCAAAACCAAAAACTCTGTGATGATTTTGAAGTAGCTTGAAAATATGGAATAGGACTATATGTACCTTCACCTTGCCTTCCAGATGCCAGTAGATTTAGATGAGGAGCTCCTTGGGGACAGAGACTCACTCCCTGCTTGTCGAGGACCAGTTTATCAACACAAAATTAATTTCATCTACAGCTGTTCATTTCATGGGGAGACTGAGAATAAGCAGATAATCTCTGCAGACTGCCAAAGGTAAGATGCTGCTAAATGTTTGATTTTCACAAAAAGTAATAAAGGGAGGTGCCTAAAATTAATACACAATGTTCGAAACTGAACCTTGGAGACACCTTTGATAAGCAGAGGCTGACTTACTAAAAGCAAATACATGGGGTTCCAAACAAAGATGAGAAACAAAAGCCTGGGTTTCTCTGCCCAGTTAAATAGTCACGTTGTGAAAGAAGCAGCCACAAGTAGTAAAACTTTTTTTTTTTTAATCTATAGGGAAAAGACGTCTGATACCAACTATCCTCACCTTTCTGGTCTTTTGAGTTCATTTTCCAAATCTATACTCTAAAGACAGCCGAGAATTCAGAGGAAAAATGTGTCCAGGGAAGAAATAAGTGCATTGGGGAATTGAATGAAAATGATAAAAATCATTCACACTTCTTTACTGAAATAATTAAATATAAAGTGGAGAGTGGCAGATGAATTCTAATAGTTATTAAATTGGCACTTAGGAGTTATCTTATCTGCATTGCCACAATTCAAAACTCCCACAGTGTTTTCTCTCAGTCCGCATCATATTAATTACGCCTCTCATCCACCATCTTGGTGAGCGAAGTAGTTAGTGTGCATGGAGAGGTGCCCAGCTCTCCTAAAGGTGTCCGGTCAGTAGTAACGCCATCCCTCGCGAAAACGGCATCCTCGTCTGTAGTGCACTGCCTTCGGGGACCCTCCCTTCGCTTTCTTGAAAAGAACAAATATGTCTATTTGATATGATGGACGGTCAGGGAGAAGGGGTGGGGCCGGAAGTGCGTCAGCCCCACCTCCTCCTGGGACGCACTCGGCAGCCACCATCTTGGGAGCTTGGCTTGCTTTCCCCGTTTGAGAAAAGCTTGGAGCTCGATTGTTTTCAACTCCACCTCCGAAAGTGTCTGGCTGTCCGCAAGTAGGTTCTGTCTTGAATGTGTATTTTCAGGGCCCCAACTAGTGCTTGTTGTTTGCGCAGAATACGTGCTGATAGCCTAGCTGAACGTGGATGTTGGTGATAAAATCATTCCTCCTGTAGTATTGTTTTAGTACACTTTGTTTCGTTTCATAGAGAAGAGAACATTATTAACCCAGGTTTTCCAGCCAATCAAATTATTCTGCCTCTGGTCATCATCCTTTCTTTTTTGTTGGGGAAATATAATGAAAGGTGATTCCAACAGTATACAGGTTCTTTCCAGTCTTGACTCTATGAAGCAGTTTTTTGTTTGCTTTTAGGAGTATCCAGTGGGAAGGGTGGATTTGAGGAGTGAAGATTTTGCTGGCTGGAATCCTTTCTGTCTTCTTGTTCTGCTTGAATAGCTCTGGCAAAAAAAAAAAGAAAAAAAGGAGTGGGGGGGATGATATTAACTACGTTTAACCTAAGGCCAATTAGTAAATTAATTGCTAGGGAAAAAAAGAAACAGCAAACAGAGACGATAATAAGAAACACCATCTATGGAACTAACCTACAGCCTCACCCACCCTTTGTCTATCTGTGTGTAATTTAATTGTCACCTGAAATTACTCTTGTTCATTGTGAAAGTATTGTCATTGTCCAGCAGAAAGTGATGAATGCTTAATCCTTTGGATCACAGTACTGAGGTTTCCTTTCATACAGTAATTTCCCTTTGAGGGTAGGGGATGTGATGTAATTTTCAACCATTAAAATCATAGCTTTGAATATTAATTATATTATCTCTCCAGCCATCCAGCCGGTGATCCAGTAATACTAGGAGAGGCCATGGAAGGTTTTATTTTGTGAGGCGTTGCCTCAGCGGTCAGTATAAGAAATCATAGCAACTACTGGGGAGAAGATAGACATGAACATACTGGTTGATTTTTCTCAACATCAACTTTGTATGCATATCATTACAACTACTTTACTCAAGGTGTCATTCTCTGCTATTGTTATTTGACCTACAAATCGTCCTGTCTTGTCTATTAATCTTCGTTTCTGGCCAGACTAAGCTGGGATTCAACGAAGAATAGATTTTCAGTCGCCATTGAAACCCCAGACTTTGATTTCCATATTCTCATGTACCAAACTGTAGCCCAGACTGAGAGGCTGTGTCTCTGCCACTCAATAAAATGGATATTGGAGAGATGTCAGATTGCCCAACAAGACTTTTTAGAATGAGAAGCACTAATTTCAAGGTATAATTTTTTTTTTTTTTTTTTTTTTTGGCGGTACGTGGGCCTCTCACTGTTGTGGCCTCTCCCGTTGCGGAGCACACGCTCCGGATGCGCATGCTCAGCGGCCATGGCTCACGGGCCCAGCCGCTCTGTGGCATGTGGGATCTTACCGGGCCGGGGCACGAACCCGTGTCCCCTGCATCGGCAGGCGGACTCTCAACCACTGCGCCACCAGGGAAGCCCAGTTTAATTATTTTTTAATCTTTAAAATATCTCTTCATATTTTAGAGTTGTGCCAAAATATGATACAAGGTATCAGTTGTGGCACTCTTTGACAAAAAGGCTAATCTGCCCTAATGTAAAAATATGATCCTGAATTACCGGTAAGATCGTGTGTATTTATCAAATTAGTCGGTTATTTACTAAACCTACCTTCTTGCCTAGACTTGATGGACATGGCAGTAATTGTACAGGCTTCAGAGAAAACAAAACTGTAAATGTCGTAACAGAATGAAAGATTTAACACCAAATGGTGTGATTAACTAATGAAACTGTATTGCAAATGGCAGTACAACAGGAAAATCTCTGCAATATTGTGAGAAAAAATTAATATGGATAAAATATATTAAATTCTACAAATGAGAAGGGAAAATGTTGTAAGAAAAAAACTTAAATTCTAGTGCAGGAAAATCAGCTTAGTGAAAATTGAAAATGCATGTAATAAAACTAATTCAGGTAGGATATTAATCTTGTGTAAAAAAGATAAAAGCATGTTAAAGCCTGATTGTAAAATATTAATGTGCTAAACTATCATAAAACTTCACATATGCCCTTTAGCGATAGTATTGTTAATGATGATAAAGACTTATTTGCAAATTCTTCTTTTATGAAGTCTGGAAAGAGAAAATCTGAAAAACGACTAATGTAGACAGCTACTGTGTGTAAAAGATAGGAAATGGTGTAGGCTAATAAGGTTCAGGGTAGCTGGTCTCTTGACATTTAAATGTGTGACCATGTCAAGGACCCTCTGCAATCTGTGAGTGAGGTGGTTCAGGGTAAACAAGTAGGGTTTGCACCCTGATAAAACTGGGGTATTCTTAACTCTATTCCTAATATGCTGATGGCCCAGAATGATCTTGGAATTACACTTACCTTGGTCCACTGTAAAACTATAAGGCACCTACATTCTTAGACTTCCTCTTTCCACTGAAGCCCTATTTATGGAAAGCAAAGAGAATTTGTATCCAGGCTTATTTTGCTTTTGTGTTATTACATTACTGGTTCCGAATTGCAGGGCTGGATTCGCTGAAATTCTGTGATAGCTCAGGGCACTGTTTTTGTATAATAGGGAGAGACAGCATTATACAGCAGGAGGAACTGAACTAGATTGTGAAATCAGCTTCACCTGAATGCTTGTAGCACTTACCATGGGATGTTGATTAGTTTATCAAACTTCTCTGGGTCATGCATACTTCATAGGAAAAACATAAACACACAAAAAGGAATAATAATAACCTATTTGCACGTATCTTGTGAAGGTCTATAATGATGTATCTAAAGTTTCTGTCATGCTACGTGTGATCAAATGTAATACTAATTATTAAAATGTTTTCTATTACTAGGGTTTTGTCTGCTTAGAAAGTTCTATCTGATCTCCCACACAGTTCAAGATTCATTCATCCATTTTTATGTAACTGGAATGTTTTCCCTCTCCCCCTATGTTTAAGTAAATTCTATTCATGTGTTAAGGTCCAGATTACATCCCACTTCCTCCATGAGGCATTTGCTAACTGTTCCATCACACAGTGATCAATTCTGGACTTTGTTCCTTCTGTGGACTTTTGTAATAATTATTGTCTCTGCATTTCTGGTTGAATCATGTTTTATTTTCCCCTTGATAGCAGGAACAATGACTTGTACTTCTCTTGTATCTCACCTTCCTCACAACCCCCTAAAATATTTAGCATGTTACCACAGTCTATAATCTCTTAATTAATTAAGAGATAAACCTTAATAAAACATGGTTAGCATGAATAAGCTTAAGACATGCTCCTGTAATCATGTTGTTCTGAATACTATTTGGATTAAACCATCAATAAATATAAGCTTTTGTAATATGATAAGATGTTTCTAGATTAGATGAAGAAGCACCTTGGCCATGATAGATTAATAGATAGAAAAAAACCCAGACAATTAAAGGAAGTTTACCTTTCTCATTTTTAAGACTTTTCAAACGTTGGCTTTGGGAACACATGAACATACATTGGCAGTGATTCAGTTCTCCATTTCACTATGTAGATCCATATTTTGGTTTCTTACCTAGGATGTATGTTCTCAGATACAATGAGATTTAAATAATCTGATTATGATGCCCAAACCTCTTTTTTTGTTGTTTAGGAACGCTTGTTAGTGGAGGACATTGGGAGCTGTATTAGAGTACTCCAGAGAAAGAAAACCAATAAGATAGATTAGGTAGATGATAGACAGATGATGATAGAGAGAGAGAGAGAGAGAGAGAGAGAGAGAGAGAGAGAGAGAGAACTGGTGATAAGAAGAGATTTATTATAGAATTGACTCACTAGTTATGGAGGCCAAGATGTCCCAGGATCTGCTGTCTGTAAGCTGGAGACCCTGGAAAGTTGCTAGTGTAATTCAGCCTGAGTCTGAAGGTCTGAGAACTAGGGCAGCCAACATCTGAGGGCAGGAGAAGATGTCTCAACTCAAACAGAAAGAGCAAATTCACCCTTCTCTTCCTTTTGGTTCTATTTAAGGCCTTAGTGGATTGGATGATGCCTACTACCCACATTGGTGAAGGCCATCTGCTTTATTCAGTCTTTACTACTCGATTTAAATGTTAATCTCCTCCGAAGACACACCAGAAATAATATTTTACCAGATATCTGGGCGTCCCTTAGCCCCGTCAAGTTGACACATAAAATGAACCATCACAGGAGCCATTTTAATTACAGGAAGAGCTCTTATAAGACTGTGACACCAGTTAATTCAGATTTTTATAGAATGAAGCATATTTAGCACTTGATTGTATATTGTTTGTATTGGTCTTTAATGTTTTGCATGTCTGATCTTCCCAGCCAGTTGTAAACACCTCAAGGGAAAAGTTTCTTTCACTGTTTCTAACAATGTTTGATGTTTACTATTGATGTATAGTGGAAAATATTGGTTTAGTAATTAGGAGATCTGAGTCCTAGCCCAACTCTGTCTCTTACTAAACCCAGTGAGGTAAGACAAATTGTGCAATAACATTGAACTTCAGTTTTGTTTTCTATTAAGTGACAATAATTATACGTGCCTTGACTAATTCATAGGATCATTCTAAGGCTTGAATGAGATATCAGATCTCGAAGTTCTTCATAAGTTGTAAAGTCCTATACAGAAATTAAATGCTGTTATTGTGATAGCTGACATCCAAAAGTAGTTTTTATTTTGTGTGGTATTATTATAATGAGGTTGGTAGCTAAACATTTGGTTCTCTGAAATAATATTTTATTCATGATATAAAAATAAGCAGTTTCTAAAGTATTTCATGTAATTCTGATTGTAGCTTATAGACCACGAGAATTGAAAATATAATTTTATATATTTCTTCATGTTAATGAGATAGAACTCACTTTATCCTCTGAAGAAGAAAACGTTTCTTTAAGCAGCATATTTTTCATAGTTCCATATCCAGATTCATGGAAGTTTCCATAAAGGTGAGAGATGGTACACTAGTATTTTCCTAAATCTCTTCCAACACATATTTTTAAAAACTGAAAACTTCTTATTAAGACCATTAAAATTTTAATTGCTAACATTTTTATTCTCTGTTCTTATTTTCTGAAGGTAGTGAAATATTTATGACTCTTAATATGGAAATCTATTAAAGAATCTCTTCATTGCCTGTAGGTGTGTGGTGGCAAATTCCAGTGACTAGATTGCTGAGTATAGTATAGCAAAAGGAGGGAAAATATATCGGTTTTGGGTTTTTTTACTCCTAAGAAGTCAGCACGAGAGTTAATGTAAAAACTTTTCTGTTTTTGGTCACTGGATGCTTAGTATAAAATCCCAGAACTAGAACTATGCCAAGGTAACGTGTCAGCCATTTGTAAAAAAAAGTTCTTCTTTGCCAGTGCAAGCCAACTTATTCCTGTATCAGTGAACCATAAATAAGAATATAGAATATATCAGAGACAGAGGAAGGAAGAAATTTGAAAACGTTCTTCTCTTTCAAGTCCTTATTCTTCCCTTCAGAGTTAAACTTATTAATTACAGAAGATTACATTTTATGAGACACTTTCCTTTCTCTCTCTCTCTCTCTCTCTCTCTCTCTCTCTCTCTCTCTCTCTCTCTCTCTCTCTCTCCCTCTCCCTCTCCCTCTCCCTCTCTCTCTCTCTCTCTCTCTCTCTCTCTCTCTCTTTCTTTCTTTCTTTCTTTCTTTCCACACCATGTGGCTTATGGGATCTTAGTTCCCTGACCAGGGATCGAACTCGTGCCCACTGCAGTGGAAACGCAGTGTCCTAACCACTGGACTGCCAGGGAATTCCCAGAGACATTTTTCATTATACAAAAAGCTGGCCCAGACCCATCACAGCACTGAAACAATTTCTACTGAAAGTCATCTATGCTTTTTTTTTTATCTTAAGTGAAATAAATGGAAACTTCATAGACTCCAACTTACTTGAAATCTCAGCAACATTTAACATTCTTGATGACCGCCACCTATTTGAAATACTTTCTTCTTTTGACCTCAGTGACACCAAATTCCCCATGTCTCGGGACATTCCTTTTATAGGCATCCTTTTCTCTGCCTGAAGATCAAATGTTTATTTTACGAGGTTCTGTTCTCGAGTTATACAATTTTCCCATGGGAAATCTCATTCAACATTTATATGCTGATGACTCCTAGTCCAACAGAAACTCCTTCCTGAGTTTCAGACTCAGAAAGCCTAACTGCCTTCAGCTCATGTGTATTTTCCTGCCCTACTTCAAACTTAACATGTTCAAAAGTGAATTTAATACCTTTATCAACTCCAAAGTCTACTTTTCCTTCTCTGTTCTCTGCCTCAGTAAATGCTACCATCATCCACCTGGTTGCCCAAGCCAGCAACCTGGTGAATTCTTAGTGTACACTTTTTCACTCCCTGCCCCATGTCCAACCTAGTATCAGTTCTTTGATTTTTCTGCCTGAAAAGTCTCAAGTCTCTCTGCTTCTCTCTGTCTCTAATTTTAGTCCTGTGTTTGAATATTACTGTGACCCAGGGAAAGGAAATATGGAGGACTTGAGTCCCCTCACTCTTTGATATATCCCTGGGACCAGAAGAAGAGCATTAAAATAATTCCAGATTAGTTATACATATTTTTGAGAGGCACTGATCTCCTGCACAAATTGGGAAGCCTAACATAAAGCATTGCCCTAAATTTGAGAATCCTTTAGGTTTGAGGTAAAGTAGTATGGCCCAGCTACTCCATACTTTTGTCCCATTAACTGCCTCTACTGCAGATCTGACCGTAATCACCTCTCACCTGGATCACCTTAACAACCTCCTAACAAGTATTTCTGCCTGTAGATTTACACCTCCAATCTACTATTCACACTGTAATTAGAGTGATCCATAAGTATTTGAGAATGAAAAAAAATGAATGATAGTAAATTATTTAGAGGTTTTTAAATATGAAATCCCATCCCCAAATAAGGAGGTTTAGTTACTTCTCAATTAGTTGACTGTAAAAGATTCCTGGATGTATAAGTGCCCATTAAATATCAGAAAGTTCTTCTTCTACCGCATTGTAAAACAAAACTCTTGCCCCCACTTAAAAAGAAGTGCTAGATACTACCCTCTTGTTTCTTAAACATTTTATTTCATTAGACCAATTGTTTATTATTCTGTTAGGAATATCACTTGTAAAGCTAAGAAAAAATTGACAATGACAATATTTTTTCAATAGCCATGTATATGTCTGTATATATATAACCATATATGTAATTATAAGTAATGTATAATTATTATACAATAATACAATATATTTATATTATATTTTATATAAATACACATATTTATAAGTATAATTATATATATATATAACTTACATAATTATTTTTAGGAATGTTCTCGTGTATTTCTATGAATATTATATATTTATAATAATTATTCTATAATGTAATATATGTAATTATATAAAATTATTATTAAGAATGTTCTCATAGTTCCTCCACAGAGAGGGTTAGAATTACATCATCTAGTCTCCTCCATAAGTCTTCATGACATCCCATTTCTTTTCAATCCAACAAAGGGTGTATTTGTGATGAAACTTATTCCAATTGAGTTTGGGTGCAGTCAGCTTTGCAACCTTTCTGGTTTACCAGTTCATGTTCTCCATGGTTGGCACAGCCTGGGTACATAAAAGCAGACCCAGTGATACTCTTGAGAAATACAGCATACAGTTTTCTAGCCATGCTCCGTTTTTATACGCTACAATACTAATGAAATGGTTGACTTCCTGGGCTATATTAATTGAATTTAAGCCTTCTTAAATTTCCTACACCACCAAATTTTAATTAAGAAACTATAATTAGAAGATTCATAAACTAAACCAACTGTATTTCTTATTCTGAAACTGAAAAGAAGTATATTAATGATATTACTACTAAGGGATACTAGGAAATTGTAATTCATCAACATGGATATTGTCCATAATGCTCATATGATGAAGTAGGTGTGCAGTGGCTAACATCATAATGACTAACAAACTTTGGTTTGTTTGTTTTACATTTTATTTATTTATTATTTTTTAACATCTTTATTGGAGTATAATTGCTTTACAATGGTGTGTTACTTTCTGCTTTATAACAGAGTGAATCAGCTATACATATACATATATCCCCATATCTCCTCTCTCTTGCATCTCACTCCTTCCCACCCTCCCTATCCCACCCTTCTAGGTGGTCACAAAGCACCGAGCTGATCTCCCTGTGTTATGTGGTTGCTTCCCACTAGCTATCTGTTTTACATTTGGTAGTGTATATATGTCCATGCCACTCTCTCACTTTGTCCCAGCTTACCCTTCCCCCTCCCCATGTCCTCAAGTCCATTCTCTATGTCTGTGTCTTTATTCCTGTCCTGCCCCTAGATTTGTTAGAACCATTTTTTTTAGATTCCATATATATGTGTTAGCAGACAGTATTTGTTTTTCTCTTTCTGACTTACTTCACTCTATATGACAGACTCTAGGTCTATCCACCTCACTACAAATAACTCAATTTCATTTCTTTTTATGGCTGAGTAATATTCCATTGTATATATGGGCCACATCTTCTTTATCCATTCATCTGTCGATGGACACTTAGGTTGCTTCCATGTCCTGGCTATTGTAAATAGTGCTGCAATGAACATTGTGGTACATGACTCTTTTTGAATTATGGTTTTCTCGGGGTACATGCCCAATAGTGGGATTGCTGGGTCGTATGGTAGTTCTAATCTTAGTTTTTTAAGGAACCTCCGTACTGTTCTCCATAATGGCTGTATCAATTTACATTCCCACCAACAGTGGAAGAGGGTTCCCTTTTCTCCACACCCTTTCAAGCATTTATTGTTTGTACATTTTTTGATGATGGCTATTCTGACTGGTGTGAGGTGATACCTCATTGTAGTTTTGATTTGCATTTCTCTAATGATTAGTGATGTTGAACATCCTTTCAGGTGTTTGTTGGCAATCTGTATATCTTCTTTGGAGAAATGTCTATTTAGGTCTTCTGCCCGTTTTCGGATTGGGTTGTTTGTTTTTTTTTTTATATTGAGCTGCATGAGCTGCTTGTAAATTTTGGAGATTAATCCTTTGTCAGTTGCTTCATTTGCAGATATTTTCTCCCATTCAGAGGGTTGTCTTTTCTCACCATTATTCAACATAGTTTTGGAAGTTTTAGCCACAGCAGTCAGAGGAGAAAAAGAAATAAAAGGAATCCAAATTGGAAAAGAAGAAGTAAAGCTGTCACTGTTTGCAGGTGACATGATACTCTACATAGAGAATCCTAAAGATGCTACCAGAAAACTACTAGAGCTAATCAATGAATTCGGTAAAGTAGCAGGATACAAAATTAATGCACAGAAATCTCTGGCATTCCTATACACTAATGATGAAAAATCTGAAAGAGAAGGAAACACTCCCATTTACCATTGCAACAAAAAGAATAAAATATCTAGGAATAAACCTACCTAAGGAGACAAAAGACCTCTATGCAGAAAACTGTAAGACACTGATGAAAGAAATTAAAGATGATACAAACAATCCATATACCATGTTTTTGGATTGGAAGAATCAACATTGTGAAAATGACTATACTACAAAAGCAATCTACAGATTCAATACAATCCCTATCAGACTACCATTGGCATTTTTCACAGAACTAGAACAAAAAAATTAACAATTTGTATGGAAACACAAAAGACCCCAAATAGCCAAAGCAATCTTGAGAAAGAAAAACGGAGCTGGAGGAATCAGGCTCCCTGACTTCAGACTATACTACAAAGCTACAGTAATCAAGACAGTATGGTACTGGCACAAAAACAGAAATAGAGATCAATGGAACAGGATAAAAAGCCCAGAGATAAACCCATGCACATGTGGTCACCTTATACTTGATAAAGGAGGTAAGATATATAATGGAGAAAAGACAGCCTCTTCAATAAGTGGTGCTGGGAAAACTGGGCAGCTACATGTAAAAGAATGAAATTAGAACACTCCCTAACACCATACAATACACAAAAATAAACTCAAAATGGATTAAAGACCTAAATGTAAGGCCAGACACTATAACTCTTAAAGGAAAACATAGGCAGAACACTCTATGACATATATCACAGCAAGATCCTTTTTGACCCACCTCCTAGAGAAACGGAAATAAAAACAAAAATAAACAAATGGGACCTAATGAAACTTAAAAGCTTTTGCATAGCAAAGGAAAACATAAAAAAGATGAAAAACAACCCTCAGAATGGGAGAAAATATCTGCAAATGAAGCAACTGACAAAGGATTAATCTCCAAAATGTATAAGCAGCTCAATATCAAAAATACAAACAACCCAATCAAAAATGGTCAGAAAACCTAAATAGACATTTCTCCAAAGAAGATATACAGATTGCCAACAAACACATGAAAGGATGCTCAACATCACTAATCATTAAAGAAATGCAAATCAAAACTACAATGAGGTATCACCTCACACCAGTCAGAATGGCCATCATCAAAAAATGTACAAACAATAAATGCTGGAGAGGGTGTGGAGAAAGGGGAACCTGTTGTGCTGTTGGTGGGAATGTAAATTGATACAGCCACTATGGAGAACAGTACGGAGGTGCCTTAAAAAACTAAGACTAGAACTACCATACGACCCAGCAATCCCACTATAGGGCACATACCCTGAGGAAACCATAATTTAAAAAGAGTCATGTACCACAATGTTCACTGCAGCTCTATTTACATTAGCCAGGACATGGAAGCAACCTAAGTGTCCATCGACAGATGAATGGATAAAGAAGATGTGGCACATATATACAATGGAATATTACTCAGCCATAAAAAGAAACGAAATTGAGTTATTTGTAGTGAGGTGGATGGACCTAGAGGCTGTCATACAGAGTGAAGTAAGTCAGAAAGAGAAAAACAAATACCGTATGCTAACACATATATCTGGAGTCTAAGAAAAAAAAAAAAAAGGTCATGAAGAACCTAGCGGCAAGACGGGTATAAAGACACAGACCTACTAGAGAATGGACTTGAGGACACGGGGAGGGGGCAGGGTAAGCTAGGACAAAGTGAAAGAGTGACATGGACATATATACACTACCAAACGTAAGGTAGATAGCTAGTGGGAAGCAGCCGCATAGCACAGGGAGATCAGCTCGGTGCTTTGTGATCACCTAGAGGGGTGGGATAGGGAGGGTGGGAAGGAGTGAGATGCAAGAGGGAAGAGATATGGGGACATATGTATATGTATAACGGATTCACTTTGTTATAAAGCAGAAACTAACACACCATTGTAAAGCAATTATACTCCAACAAAGATGTTTAAAAAAATAGAAGATCTACAAACAGTAAATGCTGGAGAGGGTGTGGAGAAAAGGGAACCCTCTTGCATTGGTGGGAATGTAAATTGAGACAAGCTTTTTTTTTTTTGTATCAAGACCTATATGGTACAAAGGTGAAAAATAAAAATAAGTGTGGTCTCAGCCTTCCTGAAAGCAGACAACGTACGGGCATTTACATAGCATATATACAGACATAACTGCAATGCAAAGCAGAATCAAAAAATAAGAGCAGCCATTTATTGCTAGTTCTTAATATATGCTAAGAATTGCCAAAAGTTTTCATATGGATAATCACTAATATTCACCATAAACCAGATAAGGAAATGGATGCTTGGAGAAGTTAAATAAGTTGACCAAGTTTGGCCAGGTCAGGATTTAAACCTAATTCCATCTGCTTGGCTGTCTGTAAAATATTTGCTGTTTCATAAGTTTCAGGGAGGAGACTCCAAGGAAGTTTTGTGTGTGTTCAAAGTTGTATTTGTCTCTAGTTGAAGCTGCAGTGTAAGTCTTACAGTAAAGACTTTATTGGTGTTTATGTTGAAAGACTTAGTACAGGTTCCAGAAGAAAATAAGTATTCCAGGTAGAAGGAATAGCAAGAAAGGCACGAAGTAAAGAGATGAGTGTGTACGGAAAGCAGCAAATTATGTATTTTCCTTGTAGGTTAAGTGAAGGGTGGAAAGATAAGTTGCGCTTTGTTTACAGAGGTGCTAAGCAGTTGGAACTTAGCCCGATAGGCTACAGGGAGCCATATACATTTTCTGAGAAGCATAATGACTGAAACATAATTGTACTCTAGGAAGATTTACCTGGCAGCAGCATGTAAATGGATAGGTGTGTGGGAGGGGAGGCTGAAATATAATGATAATTGTGAGAGGCTGTTGATGTAATAGGATAATGACGTGAGCTAGGACAATGGAAGTAGGAAGGAGGGATTGTGTACCACAGCTGTCTTATTGCTCATCCTCAAATAATAGGTTGCAGTTTGAAGATGGCAAGTCTAGAAACTGCAAGCTGTAGGAACTGAATGGTTCCATTTAGGTCCAAAGTACTTTTAATTATTGACCTGCCTTAGATTTTGTAAGGAAGAAGCATTTGGAAGAAATATTCTTGTGCTGCCTGAGAGGCAATTCACCACTAAAAATGCTTGGTTCTCTCTGAAGTAGAAAGGAAGAGTTATTAAATGGTATAATCAAACCCCTAGGTGTTTTATTGAGGTCCTGGCATTACTGGTAGGGTGACTTAGACTTCCAGGCTGCAGGTTTCTCATCTGGAAAATGTGTATAGTAATAATTATCCTCCTAGCCTCCCTTGGCTTTTGTAGAAAATCAAATGAGATAATTAATGTGGAAGTACTCTAGATAATGCAGAATTCTGTTTTTAAGGGTAGGTACTATTTTGTTTATGCCTCTTTGTAGTTCCCATTGCACTGTGTTAAACCCACAGCAGGGGCTAGAAATATCTGTTGAATGAGTGGGTGTAACAGAGGTTTTGACAGGAGAATGACTCTTGTACCAGTGCTTTGATACTATGTGCTGTGTAGTAAATATGGGCCCATGCTTTGATCCCAAGTCATAAGCCTTCATAGAAAGAAGAGGAGAGGATGCAAGGCATAGTGATGACCAGCTCCGTTATAGAAACATGAAATACACTGCAGCACTACTGGTTCGCTTTCTGCTAGAGATCCTTTAATGCCACCTCTAAAGACGTAAAAACTACAAAGAAAAAACTCCTTAGTGAAGTAATCACGTAGACTATAGACAGTATCTCAGAGATAGGAAAGGACTGGATCTCCTACAGCAGGTGCTTCATTGAACTATCCCTGGGGGAAGATGGGCCAGAAAGAGGAGTATCTAATTAGTGTGTGGAGTGTGAAAGAGGAAACACCACTTCTTCCTGTGACATGACTTTAGTACCCTGGGCATTATTAAAGGGAAAGACCAAAAAGTGATGTTCAAGGGATGAGGGAAAGCCACCTACTTTCATTCATTCAACAGATATTTATTGAGCATATAAACAGGCACTGAGGGAAGTACAGCATGTGTGAAGTAAAGATGCTGTTCTCCAGAACACACTGGCTACAACTCATGGACTTTGAAGGCAAAACGATGAGGAATTAGTTTATACACATGCACATAATAAATTATGTTTCTGACAAATATTGAACACAAATAACATGCAACTTTTAAGCTATAAGAGGAATGTTTCATTTCTGAATATGTTTTCACTAAATCGAAACACATTTACTCTATAACACACGGAGCACAAAGGAAATAAAAATTAAACAAAAGAGGTATAAAAATCAGTAAGCTTGCTTTTCATTTAGTTGAATTATTTCAACCCTAAGACAATTCTCCTTTGATTATCAGGACATTGGTTGAGTTTTGATTCTAAAAGGAAGGTAGCTACTGTCCAAAAGTTTCAATAGTGGGTCTTTGTTTTTCAAGGTCATGGCGAGCACTATATTTAAAAGATATTAACTTTTACATAAAGGGTGTGGATATGTGAAACAATCTTCTACAGAAATACAAATGGAATAAAAACAAAATCAGAGGAGTCCAGCCGGATCCACATTTGAACAGAGCAAATAAAAAGGCACTGGCAATGTAGTTCCAAATGGAAAACATTCACAAAGAAGGAAACTAGGGAATATAAATTTTTGAGGGGAATTTGGCAAAAGCAAAGATCATCTGTTTCCCATGATCTAACAGATAAGATATAATTTTGCTTGTCCTTTCCATTTTCAAATGCTTTCTCATTTTTAATCATACATCTATTTCCAATATATGGGATTTATATATAAACATGTAGCCAATCACACAGGTAAGATTGAACAAGGGAAGATGACCTAGAAATAGAAAAAGACCAAAAGAGAAAGGGAAATAGGAGACAAGATGCATTAAAGGGGAGGATTACCCTTGGGTTTGATTTTCATTTTTTTTTTTTTCTGGTGACTAAAATAACATTTTTCTATCTTGAATATAAATCCTTGTCTGGGGTCACAGCTATATTTCCTTCAAGTTTAAATGACATATTCACTTGTATTTTGTATTTTATTTTACATTGATCTGCAATCTTGTATCATTCTTATTTACAGGAAATTGTAACTTCAAATAGCAAAGCCCTCTTGTTTGCTGTTGATACAGACTTATCTACAGCATTTGTTTGGTGGCATTTAAAAAATCAGTTATGAATTTTAATATTTATAAACATGCTACCCTAAAAATAGATGGCTTTTTTTTTTCTTTTTATTCCAAATTTGGAAGCATGTAAGATATTTACCTGGAACACCTTTGAGGGATATGTCTTGGCTTTCAATTTGATAATGTACCCACCCTCACACAGTGCATCTGTACATCACTAACGAGGGAGAACATTAGAGGGTTCTCATTTCAGGATAGCTCAGACTGTTGCCCTTCAGAGACATTTTGGAAACAGACTAAGGGTCTCAAATAATTTCAGCCAAGCTAAGTATTTATCACAGCTCCAAACAGGCAGTAATTCACTTATGTTTATTTTCGCAGAATGTAACGCTAGTTTGAATTAAACATTATGATCCATACCTGCACTAGTGTAAACTAGTTTTTCAAATTTTCCTAGTCAAGATTTCTCAGGGAAGAAAATTAGACAGGTGCAGCACACCAAATGAGATGAACTTTGTCCTCAAAGAAAATTGGTTTTTCCTTTTCAATTTCATTTCAAAGAGATCTGACAAGTGTGGCTTTGAACAAACTTTAACAGCACAATATCCTTTGTGTAAGTTTTCCCTTGTCAGCTTTTCCATTCCAGCAGGAACTTAGAACAAAGTGGATGTTGCCCTTTGAGTTGAGAACTTCATCAGTTGAATGAACACTAGTATAGTGCAGTGAAATTGAGGGCATACTCTCTCCTCAAATCTCAACAGTGCAGTGTCTCAACAAATATAATTTCTCTAGCTGGTGCAAGGAGACACCAGCTGTACATTTACTTTCATACACTCTCCTTCCTTTTTCATAGTAAAAGCCAAACTATTTGGCAATATACTCACTTGCTACTTTTACAGATTATGCTAAAGAGCCTTCCATTGCGTGTGGAGCCCAAACACATTATTTTGTGATGTTGTTTGGTGATAACACCATTTTATAACCAAAGTCATAGGGAGCCTCAGGTTAGAGGTGCGAAATCAGACTTTCAGGTGCACATTGTTTTTCTTACACATGAAAGAAAAAGAATAGGTTTTTCTATTTGTTCTGCTTTGTTTCATTTTTAACATGTAACTTTGCAATCATTTAAAAGTAAAATTCAAAAGCAGAGAAAAAATACAAGAAACTGCTTCACAGAGATTCTAATCTTTATTGCACAAAAGCTCGTGATGGCTACTCATTCCTTAGAGTTTTAGATTGTGTATAAATTGTGCTATTTTATGCTGGTTACTAAGCTCTTTGACAAGTTTATTTTTCTTTGCGTACTCTCCTAACTTTCTAAAGGTTTTTTATTACAATTGCCCCTTGCTATCTTTTACTTTCTCTTGGCTCCAACTTTTCCTTTCATCTTCTTTTTTTCCCCGTGCATTAATATTTAAAGACTGTACTAGTGTCAGACATTCATGTAGAGACAACTTAAATGGATAAGGTTACAGAATAAGTCCATGCCCAATTTAATTACAGCATTTTGATTAACACAGATTGTAAGTAGTTTGAACTAAGAATTTTAAGTTGTTCAGCTTGAGTATTACAAAAGCTAACCAGAGATGAAGTGTAACTTTGACTCAGAAACTGCCAGAAAAAAACACTGATTAACCAGTTTAGATGTACTGTCTAATTAAGGATCTAAATATCTCGGGATCACAGAAATTCATGTTTATTGATAAGATAAAATACGTATTACTCAGAGAGCTGAATTAGCAAAAAGAACAGCTCTAATCAGGTGCTAACTCCCAGAGAAAAGAAGAATATTAGTTGAAACTGAAAATATAATAGTTATGAGCAAAACTGGTTTGTTTATGAATAAAGACAGTGCTTCTGGCCAGCAGACTTGGTATCCTTGAAAGGTTAGAGTTGATGAAGTCTGTGGCCAAGTTTCTAAGTGGGTTCGATAGGTAATGACGGCCCATAGCAATTGCTAATTGAGAATAATGACTGGGCAGGGAAGAAAGGGCACAGAACAGGGGTGGAAGAAAACTGCTGTAAAGCAGAGGCCTGAAAACACCTCCAAGGACAAGGTGAAAGAAACCCAAGCCATTTATATTTACTAAACTGTCATTAGTTGACCTAAGAATTTTTTGGATAAATATTGTTTCTCTAAAAACTTAGAAATATAAAGAAGGTGAGGATACAGTATAATGTGTATGCCTACACAGAGCAATCACTACATTTACAACTTTTTCATCTTAAGAAACATGAAAATAGAGGCTACTCTGATTTCTCTTTGTTGTATTTCATTTTGTTTTTGTTGTTATTCAAGGCATCCCAAATGGAGATGAAATCAGGTGTAAGTTATGCAAAGACTGAAAGCAATATTAAGTAAGGTGATTGTTCTTTAAGTTCTAAGATTTTTAAAACATTGTGAATACACAATGAATTGTGTATTCACAATGAATTGTGAATACAATACTCACAATGAATTGTGAGTTTTGTACTCATGGATTTTGTGGGTAGAATATGGTTTCTGATAGAGTAAAATCACACGAAGGAGCATGCTATATTTTACATATTTAATCATATTAAAGACAAACTAAGTTCCAGTACCTTTTTAAAGCCAATACCTTTTCAAAATGTGATAATTAGCTAGGTAGAACCATTTGTTTGTTGGTAATCCTATTCAAATTATAATTAAAAATTAAAACACACTATTCTCACAGACATACACAGGCCCCATTCTTTCTAGCTTTGCAGACTTATAATAAGGATGAAGTCTAAGACAGATCAGAGTAATGACAAATATTTCTTGTTTGGATGAACTTTGCCTGTCAAGACTTACTAGAAAATGTTTAGAAGGGGAGATGCTAGAACACTTGTACATCTCATGATTATAGTTCTTGGCAGGTATTACACCTTTGTTTACTCTGAAGAGGAAAGTTTCTAAATACAGAGAAGGTGTATTCTGCATGTTAGATCCTGCAGTTAGTATCACTGCTATTCTGGTCCCTTATGGTTTGCCAAAAATGTCAGTTCAGGGCTTCCCTGGTGGCGCAGTGGTTGAGAGTCCGCCTGCCGATGCAAGGGACACGGGTTCGTGCCCCGGTCCGGGAAGATCCCACATGCCACGGAGCAGCTGGGCCCGTGAGCCATGGCCGCTGGGCCTGCGCGTCCGGAGCCTGTGCTCCGCAACGGGAGAGGCCACAGCAGTGAGAGGCCCGCGTACAGCAAAAAAAAAAAAAAAAAAAAAAAAAAAAAAAAAAGTCAATTCAAATGCCAGTAGACACCATATTAAGAGAATCAGAAATTAAAAGTAGGCAGCTATTCAATATAAACATTAAAAATTTGTGGTAATCCAACCATTTCTTAACCACTTTTACATAATTGACATTTACACATATTTTTAGTGAGACCTCTTTTTGGTTTCCTCTCCCTTTGTCCGGGCACAATATAGTAATTGCTGCCAGGGCTAAATAATGTATTTATTCCCTAGGAATTAGAGTTCAGTGTATTATCCTATTAAAATAATACATTACAGCATTACCAGCATCATTATTACAAAAGTGGATTCAGAGTGATAAGCCAGATTTGACCTGGGGACTGTGCTGCTGCTGTAAATCTACTGGCATTGCATGAGGTGTGGTATTGCTGACCAGAAATTGTGGTGCACAGGCCTCTTGAGACATGTTAGTTAGATTCGTGGGCACAGGGCACAAAATTCTTAAGCACTTCTGTCTGAGTGCTATAGAGAACACATTTAAATAGATGATGTCCTTCAAGAGCAAAAAAAAAAAAAAAAATTTCTGTGTGAAATCAGAGTATCCACTGATTTCTATATTTGGAGGAACATCAAATAGACATTAAAGTAAGACTTCTAAAGTGACTACATGTAATAGTGACAAGCTTCACAATTAAATTTAGTGCCCAGAGTGATGACAAATTATAACCTATTGCCCATGACTGAGGTCTGGTTCTAGGCAAAATTATAACTCAAACAAAATTTATCTTTGTTTCCTGCACGACTTGCATTTCTACTCTCTTCCCCCACTGGCTACTTCATCTCTTTTATCCCAGGCCCAGTCATCTAGGGTGCTTACTTTCTTTGTAAGAAAAAAATTAACAGACTATTGGGCTTGGAAATGTCAAGCTTAACTTACTCTATACACTACTAGTTGTTATAAGGAAAGACATCCTGACATGTTAGCTGAGTCGCTCAGCATCACTCAGATGCTTCATAGCAGGTTCTTGAATAGGACATCTCCTTTTTTGATTGACAAGGTGCAATGTGTTTGCTTCCTAGGATTGTTTTCATTAATAGTAGGTAAATCATTAAGCCAAAATATGTATTACTGATTGTGAAAATGTGCACAGCACCAAATGCAGTTGTTCTGTGTATGTTTTGGGGGTTAGGTGGGGCTTAAAGGGGAAGCCTAGCAAAGGTAACTGCCTTTTTTGAAAAACCTCCACCAGTGATTCCTGTACATGGAAAGGAAAATATTTCTTATGGACCCATCAACATTTCCAAGAGTAGACAGAGCTCTTGGTTAATGCCTGTGTTTTCCTGGAGAAAACGGCTAGTTGATGGATGCTATGGAATTCTCTTTAAGATATCCTTCTTTAAAAAAAAAAAAAAAAGATTAAGAAAAAGTTTGTTCTTTTGAAGTTCCATCAGTAGTTTACAAATTATTTGAAGAATATTCAAATTAATAATTCCCTTCCTCCTCATATGAATTCTCTATGAAGTCTATCCACAGTTGAGTGCATGCGTGCTCTTAGCATGATCTAAAGCAGCACTTCACAGACACCAGTTTGTGTAGAAAGCTCCTGGGCCAGAGAGGCTGTAACTAAAAACTCCTAGGTGATGCCCATGCTGCTCCTCTGGGGGCAAGGTGTTGAGGACAGGTGTTGCTGTAGACCAAAGAAAGTATGCCAGCCTAAGGGTCATAATGTTTGCATTTGAGTCTGTGTCCTAGTTTTGTGCTTTTAGGAAAGTACAAATGTCCTTACGTGGCTCTTCTAACTACCTGAACAACCTTACATAAGTGCCTTCACCTATAAATGAGAAGTATCTTACCTTTGCAGCTCCTAGAATTGTTGAAAGATCAAATGATATAATGTATTGAAATGCTTCATAAATTACAAAGTGCTATATGATTAATGTTAGTTATTAATGTGTTGTTTCAAGATCCTCTTCTTATTTAACATAACACTAGTCTGTGAGAACCAAAATCCCCTGGCAGAAAAAAAAAAAAAAGTGGGCTGTCTACCCTTTATTAAAATCATACGATAAAATTATAGGAAAAACATGGGCAATAAGTGTTTGAAAAGGACTCCATCTCTAATTACTAAAAATGTAAAATTAAATAAGAATAATAAAACCTGTCATATTGACAAATTTTTTTTCTCACTATGATCCTTAGTGATGGGGAAAGTGCAATGAGATGGGCACTATGATACACTGCTGAGGAGAGTGTAAATTGGTACTCAGTTTCTATAAAGCATTTTAGAAATATGTGTTAAGAGCCTTAAAAAGTGTTTGTTGTTAAACTCAGTAACTTCACTTCTAGGACTCTATTTTAGGGAAATAAAAAGAGGTGTGATAAAAAATAGTTTATGCGTCAAAATGTTCATTACAGAATTAGTATCATAATGAACTTTTGCATGATCCTGAATGGCCAAGAACAGGAGTACGGCTAAATAAATCTGGTGTGTAAAATATAATGGAATGTGGACACAGAAATTTATTCAGAAACACTTGGACTTTCAAATTCTCAATTCAGTAGATAAAAGCAAAGCAGCTATATCCTCCAGAGCAAATTCTGTGAAATAGAAGAGCCTCAGTATGCAGTGAAATCTCAAATGTTTTAACTATGTATTAATATTTTTCACTTTGGTAATATCACTTCTAGGAATCTGTCTGCCTGTTCCTATTCTCACAACTGAAGTAAGCTATTTCATAACATTTTGCCTACTCTACAACAACTTGTGAGGAAATGAAGTTCAACTACCATTCTTTAAAATTCACAAGGTGGCATTTTTGCACTGCCCCTGCTCCATTTTTTGATAGTTTAGTAGATTCCTTTGTTCAAGAGATATTTATTGGCACCTACTATCTATCCAGTATTATGCTGGGTATGATAGATAGGAATTCAATGATAACTACGGATACAACCTTAATTTGGACCTCCTAGAAAGGAGCTAATACAATTTAGTCATAGATAATGGAACATGACTGCAATAATGTAACCATAAGGGAAAGACAAAAAATCTGATGGAAGACCAGAGAGGGTGACTTGTGGTAAAGCAAGAAATGGAACCGTTCTAGTGGAAAGTAGCCTGGAGAATGAGTAGGACAGGTGCAATGGGCAAGAATGCAGAGAGAAGATTTTCTGATACAGAAAATTCTAAAAAGCAAGGTAACAAATAAAATCATGCCATATCCAGGAATATTGGAATCTCCTATTTGGATTACAACAATGGACAGGTTGGGAGAAAACTCAAGGAAGTTTACTGCGATCAGATCAAATCATCAAGTACACTGAGTTTCAGGCCAAGTATTTAACTCATCTTAGAGGGAATGCAAAGTCATTGAAGGTCTTTAAGCAGCAAAATAACACAATTAAATTCATACTTTAGGAAGATGATTCTGATAAACTCTGCCAAGAGTTTTATGGGAAACTGGATCTAGGAAGTTTATACAAGAGATAGACCAAAATTCCAAACCCATCTCAATAAACTTCACTATTTGTGTTGCCCTGAAAAAGTTCTTCCTCTCCTTTCTGAGATTTAGTCTACTACCAGCATAAATATACCTTTGTGTGAATTAGAAAAGGAGCCCTGCTGGGCAGGTGGCACCCAGAAGCACCCTACAGAAGCAGACAGCACCTTTGTGCAAAGAAAAAGCTTCTTGGAGGTCTCTGAGTAGATTTTTGCAATGCTATGTGTGTGGTGAACATGTTGAGTGTAACCCAGATTGAGTTTTATCCCTCACTGTCCACTTAGCCAGGCATAGAATCATGTTTCACTTATCTGTGAATTGAGAATATCAAATCCTACCTTCTAGGATTGTGGTTAGGTCATATACCCAGGGACTGTGGAAAGAAGGCTTGTAACAGATGTCCAGTGAATGACAGTGATGATTCCGGTGGTGATGATGACGATAGTGAGCAGCAGTAATATAGTAATATTAGTAGTAATGTCTACTATTCTTACCTTGACTTGGATTCTTTGTGTTTTTGTTACAAGTTATCTACTGCTCAGTTTCAGTGGTTGCCACTCACAGCATAGTTGATGTGATAAAACTCTCACAAAGAGGGGCAGTACATCTCTGTACAGTCATACATGATGGTTCTGTTTGGGGATTTCTCATGTTTAGGAAATGATGGAGGAAAAAGCATAATCCATCTTGTCTGAAAAGCAAGGGGTGGCCACAGAAATCAAAAGAAGGGGGGAACCTCCCTGTCCAATTGGTGGAGCTGTGGTCTCCAAAAAATGAGATGAACCTTCGTTGCTCTTTTGTTCTCTCTCTGTCCATCTGCCTTTTGGCTCCTAGTGCAGTCATGGAAATACATGGCAAAATGAGGCAACTAGAGACTCAGCTTTTTGGCTGGAGGACCAGACAGCGGAGCCCTAGAGAAGAGGAAACTCACGGAGAGATGGCAGAGAGGGAGAGCCTCAGGATAGCTACCCCATAAAGTTGTTTATGAACACCTGGGTTCACTCAAGCTGGGTGTGTACGGATCTAATCAGCATACCAAAGACTTTGAGAACCGATCTAATAGGTCACTACTCATAGTAGTTCATATGTAGGAAAGATCTGAATAACACTACAAAGCCTTTGAAAACTGAGCTGCCATGGGAACCACAGTCCACAGAGGCAAAGCTGGTTGAAACCTTCAGATTGAATTTAACCATGCGAATTGCCTACTAAAACAAAAATATTAATATATTCCATAAAATTTAAATAAGCCCAGAGTCTCATAATATTCAAAATTTTCAGGACACTATCCAGTATTACTCAAGATACGAAAAAACAAGCAAAAACTCAACTCTCATGGGAAGAGACAACAGTTACCAGTGACAAGAAGACACAGATATTGGATTATCTGACAAATACTTTGAAGTAGCTAACATATAAGTGCTTCCATGAAAAGATGCTCAACATTGCTAATTATTAGATGCAAATCAAAATGCAAATCAAAACTACAATGATATACTACTTCACACTGATCAGAATGACCATCATTAAAAAGTCTACAAATAAATGCTGAAGAAGGTGTGGAGAAAAGGGAACCCTCCTACACTGTTGGTGGGAATGTAAGCTTGTGCAGCCACTGTGGAAAACAGTATGGAGGTTCCTCAAAAAATGAAAAATAGAGTTGCCATATGACCCAGCAGTCCCATTACTGGGCATGTATCCAGACAAAACTATAATTCAAAAAGATACATGCACCTCTCTGTTCAAAACAGCACTATTTACAATAGCCATGACATGGAAACTACCTAAATGTCCTTTGACAGATGAATGGATAAAGCAGATGTGGTACATATATACAATGGAATACTACTCAACCATAAAAAAGAAAGAAAGAATGCCATTGGCAGCAACATGGATGGACCTAGAGATTATCATACTAAGTGAAGTAAGTCATAAAGAGAAAGACAAATACTATATGATCACTTATATGTGGAATCTAAAATATGACACAAACCTGTCTACGAAACAGAAACAGACTCACAGACAGAGAACAGTTGTGGTTGCCAAGGGGGAGGGAAAGTGGGGGTAGGGATGGAGTGGGAGTTTGGGGTTAGCAGATGCAAACTAGTATATATAGAATGGATAAACAACAAAATCAAGGCTTCTATAGACACATTTATTTCTGGATTTAGGTCCTTATTCACTATTTTTCTTTATTAATTTTATTTTTAATTATCATACAGTAAAATTTACTTCTTGATGTACAGTGTTACAAATTTTAACATATGTATATGTTTGTGCAATCACCATCATAATCAGGATACAGGACAGTTCCATCATCCAAAAACATTTCTCCACGCTATATCTTTATTTCACCTTCATTCCTGATGTAGAATTCCTACTGTATAGAACAGGGAACTATATTCAATATCCTGTGATAAACCATAATGGAAAAGATTATAAAAAAGAATGTATGTATATGTATAACTGAGTCACTTTGCTATACAGCAGAAATTAGCACAACATTGTAAACCATACTTCAATAAAAAATCCAAACTAAAACCAAACATATATATATATATATATATATATATATATATATATATATATGTATATGAAGTGCTACAGTAAGTAATTACATTCTTGAAATGAATGGAAAAATAGAAAGTTTTAGCAAAGAAGTAGGAGATACATACAAGAATCAAATGTTAATTATAGAACTTAAAAATACAATAAATGAAATAAAAATCTTACTGGATGGACTCAATAGTAGATTAGAGATGAACTTGAATCTCAAGAGTGGACTTGATTGATTAACAGAAATTATCCAGTCTGAGCAAAACAAAGAAAAAGAGATTTAAATATAACCAAGCCTTAGGACGGGTGGGGTAATATAAAAGGTCTAATATTTGTGTCATCAAGAGCCCTAGAAGGAGAGGGGAAAGAGTATGGTGTTTTAAACAATATTTGAATAAATAATGACCAAAAACTTTACATTTTTGGTTAAAGATAAAGATCTCCAGTTTGGGGGAGCTCGACAAACACCAGTCAGTGTAAAGCGCCAAAAAATCCGAGCCTCCACATATCATAATCAAACTGTTGCAAGCTAAAGACAATACAGTCTTGAATGCAACCGGGGGAAATTGATGGATTACCTGGAGGGGAACAATATTCAAATGAGAATGAATTTCTCATCAGAAATCATGGAGATGATGAACTGGCAAAATATCTTTAAAGTGCTAGCAGAAAGGAACTGTCAAGTCAGAATTCTACATCAGGAATGAAGGTGAAATAAAGATATAGCGTGGAGAAATTTTTTTGGATGATGGAACTGTCCTGTATCCTGATTATGATGGTGATTGCACAAACATATACATATGTTAAAATTTGTAACACTGTACATCAAGAAGTAAAGTTTACTGTATGATAATTAAAAATAAAATTAATAAAGAAAAATAGTGAATAAGGACCTAAATCCAGAAATAAATGTGTCTATAGAAGCCTTGATTTTAATGTACTGTTTCCCTCTCACTACTGTATTTCTCTTCCTGACCCTTCACTGAGTTTAGAAAGAGTGACATCATAGAGAATATTTAGTGAGGAGGTGATATTATGGTTATTTTTACAATTAAGATAGCTTTTCCCCAAACAATAAATTCCTAGTGGCAATTTGGAAACTGTATTCAGTATTTCAAGTCATTAAGATATCATTTGTTGAATACTCCACAAATGCAGTAACTTAAAATGTGACAACCAGTGGCTGATGAACCATGGACGGCTTGTAGAGGGATCTCATGGATCAGTAACTTGGAAGCCATTTTGAATTTCTCACCACGGAATGAATGGTGGGAGGGCCAAGGTCAGAGCTGCTAAGAACAGAATGGCAGCAGGAGTGACTTAGGTAGGAACAGGTAGTAGAATTCAATTTATATAATACTACACTTTGACGAATAATGTACTGGACTAATCCACGGTCATTTTGAGGTCCTTGGTAACACTTTGTAAACACTGTTCTGGAAGACCTACGGCTCAGTGTGGGTTGGGTGTCCAAGTAGCATCGCTGGTGAGGCTGTGAGGAGACCAAGTAGGTGCCATCACCCCAGCCTCAACAATGTAGGCTACAATGTTTGGTTTCCATGAAATTTTTTCTGGAAAATGGGGTTGTATTTCTAGAGGGGGAAGAAGCATTGCATGGGTCATATTAAACATTGGCCCACATAAAAGCATTCAGCCATATTTGTGAATCGCTTCTTAGAAGAATGTGTGAGAGACTTCTAGGAGCAGCTAATTTTTTCAGGAGCTTCAAGGACTGCTTTAAAAGAAGCTACTAAAATAGGAATAAAGAAAGAAAAAGAATGCTGAGGAAGCCTATTGGAGAATAATATATCCAGTGTTGAAAATCAGAGAGAAACATATAACAAGATTTTCAGATTTCCTAGTTGACCTGCATGCAAGTGAGCCCACAGTGCAGTATTACCTTTTGGCTTCTCAGCACAAGTGATTTCCAGCCACTTCACTGAGAATGTGAGAGAGGTTAAAAAGAATGTGGGGAAAGATAAGAAAGGAATAAGCATATCATGACAAGGAAAGAATAAGGTGGGCCCGTGGAGGTGAACAGTTTTTAAATCACTAAAGAATACAAAGAAAAGCCAGAGAAGATTTTAGAAGGTATGATTTGATAGCTTAAAAAGGGAGAGGAGGACTGAAGAGAGATGATTCTCATACAGCCAGAAATGAGAGTCAGCCATGACAAGGTGGGGTTGTCTAGGCCAAAGGAAAGTAGGTAGAATTTTAGCCTTATCCCATTCTCACAGGAGCAGGTCCATAACAGCCTGCCACAGGGTTAATAGATACTGCCACAGAACCACGGTTGGTCTGAGAGACTCCCATGGAATCAGGGCCACGACCTCTGAGTCCCACCTTTTCGAAGTGCTTTAAAGCATGAGGGCCAGGTGTGTAGCTAGGTTTAGGGGCAGTGTCAACTCACAAGAAAAAGTCCTTTGGTCTTGCTTTTGGTAGCAGAGAGAAAACATTATTTTAAGAATAGAAAAATGAGAGGTTAGGAAAAAAACGAGTTCTTTCTCAGGTCATGTTAACTTATGGCAAGAGAAATAGCAGTAGCCAGAGAAGGGCATTGACTATTTGAGGACAGACCACTATAGATTACTCCCATCTCTAGCAAAAAATTGTTTCAGCAAGTCAAAAGGTAACAAGTTTTACGGAAATTGAAAACTTCTAAAACTCTTTTTCCAAGAGTTGCTGGTTAAGGAGGATTTGTATTTAGGTTTACTTTTTGTCTTTGGTTATGTTTAAAAACAAGTTTTCTGAACCCAGTAATTTTCCTTGTGGTCTAGCAGATCAGTACATGTTTTAGCAATTTTAGAAAGCATGTTTTATTTCCCCAGCCAACCAAAAAGCCCCTTAGAAACCATTGTAGTCTGTTGGTTAAGTATGTTTTCATTCATATGCTTCTTTAAAAGGTCTATTATTTACAAATAGACAGTAATGACTTTATCTAAGCTAATCCATTTCATCATGTCATTATATATTTAGGGCATGTCCTGCATTTAGAAAAATCCCTGTGAGAACCCTATACAGAGTGCCAAGAACCACAGTAGCGTTCATTAAATTTCCTGATTGAAGAATTATATGTGGTTTTTTTTTTTTTTTTTCCCAAGCAAAGATTAGCAATTCACTTCTTGCTTCAGCAGTACTTAAAAACAATTCAGATACCTGGTTTTGCAATAACCATCCAGAACTTGTTCCCAACTGGACAGGTAACAGTAGAGGTTCTTGGTCATTAAGGGGGTGTTGAGGGAGAATACAGACATATATTTGTCACTACTAAAGTAACTATCAACTAGTTAGTAGAGGATCTATGAAATACATCACTTTTGGGGCCCCCAGATGGAGAAGAGATAATAGGACTTGGGCAATGCTCATTTCCACTTAATCTCAACTGGACTTCTTCTGAGATTGTTAAAGTTAAAAAAAGTGTTCTGGTTGAAAGAAATCTGATACTCCTCATTAAACTTTTTCTGTTGTACCTGAAGGAAGGAGACTTTGGTAAAATATTCATCATATTGGCTAGATGTTAATCTTTTTCGTATATACATCTAGGCAAGATCACCACCCTGTGGGAAGTGAAATCTAAGGCAAACTTAGAAAAATGGTTATGAACCCATATGAAGGAGCCCTTAAACAGACATATGTAGATTATGGGGCAACAAGTAAGATGTACTCATTTAGCATTGCTGCAGCCCTTTAAACCCTTGCCTATCAGGGCAGTCCCCAGTGAGGGGCCCCTTCGGTTTTGGCTGCTTTGCTGGTCTCCATGCACTGCTTTGTGACATTCTTCCTTAAATGATATGTGACATCTCCCATTATTTGTTGAATTTAGGGCATTGTCATTGGCCCTTTAAAGTGAATGAACTGAAGAAGAAGAGAGAAAATGGAGAGATCTTAATCTTAACCTGAAGTGTGGTAAACAGACAAAAGCTGGTCAACAAAGCTCTGGTGAGAATGCCTTGAAGGAGGGAGTCATAATGAAACTTCCCAAGACAAAGACAGCAATAAGTTACTTGCACTGACTCTTCTGGCTTGCAGAGGGGAGGTGAGATGCTCTAACCTTTTAGGTCCTGACCCAATTCTTCAAAGCTACCCCAACATACATTCAAATACATATTTTGAATAACAACATCAAGGGGGCAAGAGCAAGTATGAAGGTCTTGAGGAGGATAGATGCTTAATTTTCCTTTTCTACAGTTTTTTTTTTTGTTGTTCCAGACAATTCCAGACTCCATTCCCAATTTTTTTCTCTCTATGTGTAAAAACGAAGGCTTTGTGCACTCTGTTTCTATGGAAACAGGAGAGAGAGAAACAGTTTATGTATTTCAAAAGCTGTCAGCCTATATGCTGTGGATTTTGATAACTAAACCTACATGCGAACCATCTTTACTCCCAACGCCCAACACCATAACGTTTATTTTATTTTATACATGTGTGTGTGTTGTTTGAGAAAATTAAGGATCTGTTTATTTAGCTTTGGTGCAATCCATTTTATATTTAATGTCCAGGAGACAGAGAGAGGCTTTGGTGATGCAGTTAGAGAAATATAAAACTGTTCTTAATAAATGCTTACTAAATCAGAATGAAGACAGAGTTAGCAGGCATCACAACTCAATCTATTGGCAAAATAAAACAGATTGAAGCTCTATTAATTTTAAAACAGATCTGAATGTTGCCTGGCTTATATTTCATATAAATGTAATGTCTGCTGTACCCTCTTCAGCTGTCTAATAAAAGAGCTATTTTGAAATTACAAAATACACTGTGTTCTCCCCCAGAGAACCCAATTCAGTAGCTTATTGATTTTCCCTGGCATACTTAGCCTGGTATGAAGGGGTTTCTGGGCTCCTGGACCTGGAAGGTGAGAGTTTGTTTGTGATTTATGCAGATTCTGTACAGCAGAGCACTTCCTACCGCTCCTAACAAACAAATAGTCTTTACGATAGTCCAGCCTATTAAGGGCTTGCCTTCCTGCTATTCTCAGTTGCTTTCCAGCACTTCCTAATATTTTCAAGAAAATGACTGCCGTTTTAAGGAGATTTTTATCAAGTTTAGATGATGCAGTTAAGTGGACCAGGAAAAATACATAAGAACTTCGACCTTCAAATCTAGAGCACACTCCAGTAGTTAAAGGGTCTATCGGGCTCTCTGTTTTAAGGCCTGCTTTCCCAGTCTTTATAACTAGATGATTCACCTGAGCCTGAAAATCAGGTCCTTGTCTAAAAGTGTCTGGTTTTTTTCCCCTCCATGAAGACATACTAGCAGTATTTGATCTAGGGGTGTGTAAAGGGTAAGTGAAGGACGAGTGAGAAAATAATGAAGTTAGTGATGCTCCCCACTTTTTTTTTAAACAAGAAAATGGAATGTCCTTGATCTTAACACACACACCCCTAAAATTCAAAATCTGTTGGCCACAGTGTGAGTTTCAGAGTTGTAGTAGCTTAGTCTCCTTGTCCTATGTAGTCACTTACCCAGTAGATGATAATGAATACAGAAGGATTAGGACTCTCCCCAGTAAATTAGTTTATTAATAATCATAGATATATAGCCCTTTTTCCTCCAAGGAACTTAAAGCATTCAATTGACCTTATCTCACAAATACTTACCCTGTTCCTGAGAGGTGAAACATTTTAAATTTCCATTAAATTGATGGGGGTAAATAAAACCCAGAGATCACATTTTTCAAAGTGTCTGTGATAATTTTCAGGTAGAATGGAGAAACAAAATATGACTGATTGAATCTTAAGTATGCAGATTAAAATATCTCCATTAATTTGGAAAAAGGGTTTTACAAAGTGTCAAAGGATTCTGTTTCTGTGGTTTTGTCCTGCTCACAGATTCTGTCAGTACTTGGATGAGAACATCAAATGCATGGTTATCAAATTTTCAAATGGTATATTATATGTTGTAAGAAATAGAAAATATATTGTACAATAGAATCAGATTCCAAAAAGATATAATATCTCAGGACAGTGGCTACAGCCAACAAAATTAAGTTTAGTAGAAATGCAAGTGCCTGCTCTTTGATTTTTTTAAAAAAGATTAGAAACAGGGACTTTCCTGGTGGTGCAATGGTTAAGAATCCACCTGCCAATGCAGGGAACACGGGTTCGATCCCTGGTCTGGGAAGATCCCACATGCCGCGGCGCAACTAAGCCCCTGTGCCACAACTACTGAGCCTGCGTTCTAGAGCCCACGAGCCACAACTACTGAGCCCACATGCTTAGAGCCCACGGTCTGCAACAAGGGAAGCTACCACAATGAGAAGCCTGCGTGCCGCAACAAAGAGTAGCCCCCACTCGCCGCAACTGGAGAGAGCCCACGTGCAGCAGCGAAGACCCAATGCAACCAAAATTAAATAAAGATGAAATAAAAAATTTAAAACAAATTGAAACAGCTGTGAAACAACAGCTTTGGAAAGATGTAAATATTATTTTTATAGATTTTTATAACAATAACATCAATATGAATTTGTCATGTATTGTGTCTCATAAAAGAGCAAAATGGTCTTGGGCTGCATTCATATAATTATGATATTCTGAATAAAGAAAGTGTTGGTTTGGCTGAAATCTAGCTGGTCAGGCATCCTCTAACAGGCTTACCTCACTGATCTTAAGAATCACCTACATCTCTTGATATGGAATCTCCTGGGGAAGAGACTCAGACAAACTGGAGGAGTTTATTCCAGAAATGTGAGGTGAGTTTGGAAGGAATTAAACCCTATCCCATGGTGGATATATGATGGAGCTGGTGATGCGAAGCCTAGAGAAAGAAGACCAAGGGAAAACGTGATAGTTGTCTTCACTATTTTCTCAGAGAAAAATTAAGACTGATGTTTTGAAGTTACATAGGCCAGGTTTTTGTGTAACATAACTTTTTAAACAATCTTAGAAGTCAAAGAGAAATGTTCTGCCTCTGTGGGTAGTGGGTGCTCCATGGCTGGATCCAATTATCAGATGGGTCATTGAATTATTTAAATTCATTATTTAATTTTTATTTAAATTTATTAATTTATTTTATTATAAATTAAATTATTAAAATATATAGCTTTTGCGGTCCCTTCTGAATTGGGTTTATAACTCTTGTGATTCTAGAACTTGCTCAGGAACGCATAATACAATTATCCCTGGCCCAAAGTAATAAAATATATAATAGACTGGTACATTAAAACATACATTTGTTTTCTGAACAACTGAAAGTCTGGAGCTTCAAGTTTATCTACCTAGCATGTGTAACGGGAGATTTTATTAAACTCTTCTTCACTTCTAAAAAGTTGTAAGTATGTATCTACCAAAGAAGGGAGGTCTTCATACCTACCACTTTGATGGAGGTGTGCTCTAGTAGAATCATCCCGGTTACCACCATCTGCCACAGTCCTCCTACAGGTTGAATGGTAGACAAAAGAGAAATTCAAGAGACAGTTGTCAGGGGCTGGGAAAAGGGATAATGAGGAGTTAGTGTTTAAGAGGTATAGAATTTCAGTTGGAGAAGATGAAAATCTTCTGGTAATGGATGGTGGTACAACAGTGTGAATGTACTTAATGCCACAGAATTGTATGCTTAAAAAAGGTTAAAATGGGAAATTTCATTTTGTATATCTTACCACAATAAAAAAAAAAATCAAAGAAAAGAAAACCTCAGATATTCTCAGTCTGAGAGACTGGATTTGTCCCCCGGGGCAGTGTTAATAATTTGGTCATTATATCCAAAATAAAATCATAATCCTAAAACCTGATTACCAGATCATCCTGGGTCTTCCCCATTTTTATCGCAGAATATGTCTCCTTCTGAAAGTATTCGTAGACACAGGGACACATATGTAAGTGCACTGAGGGTGTACGTGAGTGAAGGAGTAAAGATCAGAATCTAGCTCTTAAATGCAGTTTTTGCATTCCATCTATGATAGGATAATATTTACCATTTACCTATGGGAAAGAAGTAGGATTACAGAGTAGGGAGATTGAGGGAAGTGTACTCAACAATGAGCTGTGATTGTTGTTAAATTAATTTACATATCTTGGAAAGTATGGACTTTCTCCTGTTTATAGTATAAGTCATCATACTTTATTATGCAAGAGAGTCACCCAGCAGAGCTTATTTGAAACTCAGATTTACTGGCCCCACCTAGTGATTTTGATCCAGTAGACCTTGGGCTGGGGAATTTATTTATTTATTTATTTATTTATTTATTTATTTATTTATTTGTTTATTTTTGGCTGCGTTACTGCACACAGACTTTCTCTAGTTGCAGCGAGCAGGGGCTACTCTTCATTGTGGTGCACGTGCTTCTCGTTGCAGTGGCTTCTCTTGTTGCGGAACACGGGCTCTAGGCGCACGGGCATCAGTAGTTGTAGCACGCAGGCTCAGTGGTTGTGGCTCTCGGGCTCTAGAGGGCAGGCTCAGTGGTTGTGGCGCACAGGCTTAGTTGCTCCGCGGCATGTGAGATCTTCTCAGACCAGGGCTCAAACCCATGTCCCCTGTATTGGCAGGCGATTCTTAACCACTGTACCACCAGGGAAGTCCCTGACATTAATTTTTTAAAAAGAAATCCAGATGTTTATGAAGAGTTTGCTGAAGAAGACATTTTGAGAAACACTAGAGTGTAGGTCAGTAGTTCTCAAATCTCTTTATCTCAGAATCCCTTTTTATTTTTAAAAATCATTGAGGACATCAAAGAACTTTTGTCCGTGTGAGTTAAATTTTTCACTATTTACTGAATTAGAAATAAGTACTGAGAAAAATTTTAAGATTTTCACTTATTCATTTAAAATAACAATAATAAACCATTAAAGGTTATATTCAACTAATTAAATTAATTTGAAAAGCAATATTTTTTAAAACAAAAAAAGTTAGTGAGAAGATTAACCTTGTTTTGCATTTTTGCACATCCTAATATCTGGCTTAATAGAAGACTTCTGAATTTTCACATATACTTCTGCATTGAATTTGATGAAATACGTCGTTTCTTTTGAAATATATGAAGAAGATTGGCCTTAAACAAATATTTAATTGGACTAAAGAAGAGTAGGTTAATAACCTTTTCATATATTTGTAGATATTGCTCTTTGGTGTTTATTGAAACTCAGCAAGTGGTCATTTCTAAAAGGTTAGTTGCAATGTGAAATCTGAAACCATGCCAAACATTTTGTACTCTATTACCTTAGAATACATTAGCCTATCATCTTATACTTTGTGTGTATCTTTACCCATGTGTGATTTTGTAATGGCAGGCATTTATTATTTGTAAAATCTTATTTTTTAGTTATGCAGACCTTCTAAATATTGATACATTTTTATCATACAACATCAAAGAATCATACCACATTTATTATTTTCACCACCGATCTTACGAGAAAAGTCTTAACATATTGAGAAACTGCCAGGTTTGTGATAGTGGATAAACTTTTTCCACAGTTCTAATTATTACACAAAAGCTTGAACTTCATAGCTTCCAACAAATACTGTAAGTTGTTTTCCTTGAAGAAACAAACTCAATTAATTTTATAAAAATGAGTGCCAAATACTTAAGTCTGGTAACCACAGTATGTCTGTCAGTCAATCTTTGAAGTGTAAAAAAAAAGTATTCCATGCAAATGGTGGCTAGTTCAGCTTGCAACTCAAAAACCAGTGCTTTTTCTTGAGGCAGCCATTGTACTTCGGTGCGCAGTAAAGGTGCTTTATTCGTATTTCTCATTTCATGGTACAAATATTCAACAGATATGTATTCATAGATTGGGATTTAATAAAATTACTAATTTTTTAAAACTTTAAGAGCGTGGTGGTAAAGAATACAATAACTACTAGTGTATTTTGTCAGCGCTGTGTTGATCCATCATTAGAAGAACTGACAACAGTTCTTGCCACCGCTGCTTTTGGTGACACTATGCTTCTGGACTGTGAATTTCACAGCTGTTTCTCAGTTTTTTCCTCCCCCGCTTAGGTGAGACAGGATGGCTAGAGTGGGCTGGAGTTGGGTATTTCCTTTCCCCTAGGTCAGTCAGGCTCTAATAAAACCCCATCTGGTTAGGTCCTGGTTAGCCAGTTTCTCCTGAGGCCTTGTTAAGCAAAGAGCGCTCTGACCTATTTCAAAATGGTTCCTTTTCCCCTCCCCTCCTGCGGGAAGCGTAAAAGGATTTTTATTTACTGTGGGAACCTGGTTAAGGTAAAACTGAAACAACTGTGGAGGTGCCCCTATGACTTGGTCCTCTTGGAGTTTTAACTCTCAGACTGGTCCACCCTGAGCCCCCGGCAATTCATCAATTCCAGTCCAGGTTTTCCTACTCCAGCACTGGTTACCGCTGCAGTTTCTGCTCTGAGTCTGCTCTGTGACTCCTTGTATTCGCCTGTCTCTTCAGTCTTGGGGCTTGTGTCCTGACCTCTCTTTCAGATCCAAGAAGAGTTGATATTTCAGTCTGTTCGGCTTTTTTTGTGTTGTCAGAATGAGTGGTGACTTGCAAGCTCCTTACATGTAGAAACAGAAAGTGGAAGTTCCCCATCACTGCTTTTGTATCATCTGTGTAAAACAAAGAAAGTGAAAAAGGCAAATAACATCTTAGTATTATTTTGAAAAAGTTTTGACCTCACGGACCTGAAAGGGCCCTGGAAATCTAGAGTCTGCAGACTGTACCTTGAGAACCTCTGACGTACCCCATCCAGTGTTCATCTATGGAGGTGTTCAGGTTGAAGTTAATGCTGGTATTAACGTGAAGAGAGCAGCTAACATCTTTGTACCACATATTTTTTGTTTCACATATATTTCATTCAAGCCTCACCAGAAGGTGAGGGTGATAATACATACTATTATCTCCACTTTACAAGTGAGGGATATAAGGTAGAAAGAGGTTCAGACACTTGCCCAAGACCACAAAGTTAGTGTCAAAGCAAGAATTGTCCTTCAGACCCTTTCCTGGAAGTTAGGGATACATGCACTGGGAAGGGGCATCACCGATGAACTGAAGCTCAGTTCATCTGAGATGGTCCACCAGCAGGAATAGTATACGAAGAGTTATCAAGGTTATGCTTCCTTGGATAAACACTATCAGCCTGTCCTAACAATACTTAGACTTTAGTTATCTTAATATAGGAGATACCTGTTCTATTAACATCTGTTTCCTTACTTTCATCATTTTCATTTTACCTTAGTTTGGTTAACTTAACCAAAACCACTGCTTTAGCTTTCTTAGTTGTCTGCTTTGCAGATGATCTTTTACAACGAACTTTATCAACATTCACTGCCATCTCACTCAGATATGTAAAAAAATATAGGTACATTTATGTATCTGTTCGGTATAAACTAGAGGAGAGGCTTTGCCACTAGACATTAAAAGAAAAGCTATACCATATCAGAAGCGTTTATGTGCATGTGTTCCCGTCATTAGAGGGACCTAGTCCACACATAAATGCCCATCTACATCTAAAATTGTTTGCTTTTCCATATATTTTGATGTTTCATTTTCATAAGGAGACTAGTAGGATTCAAATAAAACTACCATTTGTTCAGTATCTATGCTCAAGCTAACTCCATCCTGTTTTTCTCCTTTCCTATCTCACAAGCCTTTTGAGACTGTTCATGTATAGTGACTTCTACTGTGACTTTATTGACATATTTTGTTTCATGTGTTCTTTCCATCAGCCTTCAAAGGAAGAAATTGAAGCTCAGAGACATTGAGGGACTAGCTCACAGCCATGCAATTTTAGCCTGCGTTTTAGCCCAAGACTTCTAACACCAAATCCAGAGAAATATGAGAACAGAACCAAAAAGAAAGCTGCACAGTATCCTAAATACTAGGTATGTCCTAATATGTTCAAACTGTATAGTATAGTCAGGACAGGCTGGTAGCACTTATTCAGGCAAGCTGCTTTGGTTTAGCCAGTAAGCCCTGTATCTTCAAATAAGAAAACACCTATGAGTTGATCAGAGCTGGCTCTCTTTCAGCAGTTGGAGATTTTCTTTTCCTTCCAAACAATAACGAATTACAGTTAGAAAAGTATGAATGGTATAGAGAAAGCATGTAGTACAATGATGCCATACCCTTCTATGTAATTTATCGAAGTTTTCTCTTGAGCCCTGAGGTTGCTTCAATATTCTTTTCAACGCAGGACTCCAAGTACCACTACCAATTGATCCCAGTTAACAATTCAAGATGAAAGCAGTTTTCTCCTCTGGTTTGAAATAAGTCTTCATCATTGCAAAGGACCCGAGAACTATTTTCACTTTTAGAGAGATTTACATATCGCAAGATCACATTTGTGAGCTATGTATGTTTAAGATGACAGAGATGCTCATTATCATGAGAGAAATAGCCTGACACTACTTAAGAGGTAACGCTATACCTACTCACACAGGCTGCGTAAATTTTCCATTACCAAACAGCATCTGTGCCCTCTTATCAGAGCCTAAATGGAGCCACTTGCCACTTGTTTTTCTTCTATGCCCTTCAGTAAGTCAAAGAAGGTGAGAGTCAGAGCTCTGTACCACCGGGATCCAAAGAAAATGAGTCACACACACCTGAGCACTATGAACTCCAGCCCAGACATGCTCTCTCGCTCACTCGTCTGCCCTTGCCTGCATACTCAGAAAAGGACAGAGCCGAAATCTTGGATGAGCTCCCCGGAAGAAATCCCTTAGCTCTACTAACAGGACACTTAATCAACTGGCAAATTCCCTCAGGCTTTTCAGAAAAGTTAGGCAGGGTCTGCAGATAAACCTCTAATAAAAATTAAGGTGATTATTCACTGCAGTACAATAGGAGAATCACCATTTCCTGGTAGGCAGCAGGGAATGGTACAGCCCCACAGCTGTGCACTAACATTGAAGCTCTCCCCCGGGTGCTTTCAAGCCTCAGTCAGGACAGTGATGAGGGAACTATATTGGAAATGTGGAGCTTCTGATGGCTCAGGTGAGTCAGTCAAAACCAAAAAAGAATCACACATCAGAGGGTTGCCTGAATTAAGAAAAGCACAACAAAGGAGGAGAAGAGAGAGGGCAGCTCCACACCTCCAACTCTATCATGGAGGCTCTTCTTATCATTCTGCTGCAGTCCCTGCGATTATGAGGAGGGAGTGAAAGCATCCACTAATCAGGGCAGTGTGGTGTGCTATTCACAAGCTCATAACTGGCAGTAAAACAGAAAGGCCTGTGTCTGCTCTGCTGAGTAATTTCCACACTGAGGCCCTGAGCAGAGATGTCATCTGCCCTGGTATCCAGGAGCCAAAGTAAGCTAGTTAGGGAGTTTCACTGCTTCTTTCTCCCTCCTCTTATGACAGGTCTAAAGGACTCAGAGTTATTTATAAAGAAAACTAGTCTGAGCTCTTCAGAGAGTTGTCAGTTTGACGCAGGTGAGACAGAGTATGTATTGAAAGCTAGGGAGACACTCTGGCCTCCTATTTACCTAGAAAGGAGGGGAGAATAGCATCTGGTATATATGGAGAAACCCTCAAGTATCAAAGCAGAAACAGGAAGATCAGAGGGTGTCGTCGTAACTGCACAGGAGGGAAGACCCAGTCTTTATGCTTCATCTGGCTCTTCATAATATCTTGGACAGCAAGAGTGAGCAATGTTTTAATATGAGACTATGCCCCGGTAGTAATGATGGGACCCAATACTAACTGCTAACTGCAAGAGTACTTGGTTTTTAACTGTGGTGTTAACCTTTCCTAATTATCCTAGAACCTGGGTCCTAGACCAGTGCTTCTCACTCTTAATGTGCGTACAAATGACCTGGAGATCTTGTTAGAACAAGGATTCTGATTCTGAAGCTCTGGGTGGGACTGTATACAGCTTCCAGGTGATATCTATGTTGGCGGTCTGCAACCCCCAACCCTCCTCAGTAGCAAGGTACTGCATAACACATTTATGGGCCATGGCAACGTTTGTTAAACAGCCTTCACTTTTTCTTCCCTTTATTACTGTGACTTCTTAAAAAAAAAAAAAAAATAGAGGGTCCAAAGTGCAGTCATAGCATATGAACCACATCTTATGGACAGCAAGTCTCATTTCTCACATGGATGGGAGAAACAAAGCTGTAAAAGGGGACTCCACCCAGGCCTGAACACGTGTGGATGGTCACTTTCTGATGAGTTTAAGGGTGAGGTAAAGCAGTGTTGGGTGTTTGCCCAAGCCATACACCTATGCAACTGATTGCATACTTAGCCCGAAGAAATTGGAAAGTAGAAATATAGAACCTCTTAACAATTTGGCACTTAGGAATTCTTGCCAAGAAACACAAGGAAAATCAAAGCCATTAGCCATTCTACCCCAAAATTAAAAGTTAAGTCCCACTGACCTTTCATTATAGTTTCTCTTGGCCTTGAATCAGTGAATCATTTCATGATTAGTGATTCTCAACTGGTAATTTCTTTGATGCAAAGCCCTAAAGTAGATACTATAGAACATGCAAAACATGAAGAAGACATAGAATATGGCCTTAAGAAGCCTGCGGAAAGCTGGGGAAGGGAGGATCTAATGCACACTTTTTGTTTGACATATTTCCATTATTGTCCTACGAAATCTCCACAAAGTTATTGCTTCAGCAGTTCCTAAAAGGCTGGCTACACATAACAGCCAATGCTATATTGAAGGCTTGCTGGACCAGTATGGCCAAACAGTAATAATTTTAATGACATTTATACCAAATGATCTCATACTGAAATGGTTTTAAACTTTGCCCCTTCTGTATGTTAATTATAGATGGGTTTTGCCTTACAGCTTCTCTGAGGATTTTATCAGTATTCCTCTTTCCATTTTACAGATGGGGGGACAGGGCAGAGAGAGGTTAAGTGACTGCCCAAAGCAAGAGCTGGAATCAGTGACTGTGCTTGGGCCCTCTACTCTCATCCTTAACCACTGAGGATCCTGACTCTGTCACCCCAACTTCCTGCACACACCAGGCCTGCCAACCACTGTAACAGCCAGTGACAGCTGAGTCATGATGAGCCGCTAGTAGGGAAAAGAAAATATAAGCCAGATTTTCATCCTGTATAAGTCTAAGGGAACTTTAAATTGCCAGATGTCAATCTGGAACATTTCCTGAGTGCTAAGCTCTCACGCACAGATGGAAAACACGGTTCCCTACAGAGGATTGGGCTTTAAGGACACACTCAAGGCAGACCTCAGTCCAGAACACAGGAATGGCACCTGGCTCTCCATGGCTCAGAAGTGTCCCTTTGCTGTTTGTCATTTAATCTTTCCAGACTCCAAATCTCATCTCTAGAGGGCGTTTATATTCTCACTTGCCTGTGAGTCAGAGCATTGTGTTGGAAAGCTACTAGGCTTTGTTACTGTCAGACTTGGATTTGTACTTTGTCCCCACCTCTCATTAACCGTATGTCATTGGACCAGCTAGTGAACCTTGCTGGACCCCACTGTTCTCATGTTTCAAAATTTAAGGCTTCCGGAAGCAGTCTTCACAATGATACTGTGAGGGTTAAATATGATGACATAACTAATAAAACATTGCTGTTGTATGACAGGCACTCAGTGCATGCCCTCTTTCTCTCATTCTTTGTTGACATTCATGAATAAAATATCTTGGAAATATTTGGTAAAGAGAAATAATGCTGATATATTAGTCCCATTTAATAAGCCTTCGCTCTGGGTCAAAAATGTATCAACAAGTTATCTCATAAAGAAGCAAGGTAATTGAGATAAATTAACTGGAAAAATAGAATACTATAAAGGGGTTAGTTAATTGTCCTCAAATAAATGAACTGTTTTCATTCAATAAATTATGGTTTCTTATTAGTTTTCACCTCTGCTGAAAGGCACAGTGAAATGTGTTCAGCATCAAGTAATGCATAAGGAAAAACCTCCTAATAATAATGGTTAAAATCTAGAATATTTTTCTAGGGGAGAATGCCCAGAGGTTTATGGAAAGACAGGTATATTCCCATTCTAGGGCAGCAGAATCAATGAAAACCTGCAGTTACACTAACATTCCTAAAATAATATAAGACAAATATGGGGAATTATTTGATTAACTAGAAAACTATTAAGAAGAAGAAAGGATTCACAGAGACCGCCTAATACTGAGGGGAGAGTCTTAGAGTTATTATCTTATAACTATCCTTTTGACCTTATGTCCCCAAAAAGGGTATTTATAACTACTCTCTTTACCTTAGATAAGTTACATGTTTAATTCTCAGTCTCCTCACATGTAAGTGGAATGGTTGAATTAATTTAGGATAATTTTAAGTAGTTGGTTTCTTTCTGATTTAAAATGTCTCTATAATTACAAAATAAAAGGATATTTTCATACTTTTTTTAGAACCAGACATACGTTGCAAGATGAAGTATGTCTGTAATATAAATTTTCATCTGTCTAAACATGACCAAACTACTCTTCAGTCCAGAGGCAGGATGATGGATTCGAGGTCACAGTGCACAGCACATTGCATCTATGCCTGCCACGCAGATGTTCAATAAAAATTTTTTGAGAAAAATAATGCACGACCAGATAATCTCAGACCGTAGCTCTACAGTCTGTTCAAACACTCATTCAGCAAACCTACTATGTGACAGGCAGGATATCTCTTATTTGCAGTGGTATTTGGGTATGACATGAGCACCAAGTTTAGTTCTTTAAGAGTTCCTCCACTCAATTTAAAATTTTCCCAATACTCTCAAAGGCAAATGAAATCAGGTGATTTTGTATTATAGAGTAAAAGCTGCAAAGGATGGTTTTCTGATCAAGTTTGTCTTCAGTGACAGAGGCTGTCAGAGAGCTGGAATAAACTGGAGGTTTTGTAAAATTCTGAGGGTAAAGGAATCTTCTCTTAGTCTTTAGGGAATGGAGTGATGGAGCAGTAAAGCAGCATTAACTTGGAGCGAAAAATGAGTTTTCTGCTACATGTGGACCTTCTTAATGAATAATCACTAAATTGTTATTAACTATCTATGCTGAAAAAGGTGAAATAGACAAGGATGAACAGGAAAGATGTGTGCAAGTAGGTTTTCATGGGGATTCGACATGCAGACTGATTTTCAAAGGCTTTGACTCAGAAGACTCAGAAAATAAAGTCAAGAACAAGTAGGTGTATAGGGTGTCATTTTGGTGGGTGAACGAGTTGTACCATAGGTTCCTTTCCTGCAAATAGTATTGTCACAGTGTCTGCTTAAGTTATTTGATCCGAGCTTTAAAAAGAAACATAGCAAGTCTCCCTTTCGGAAAGGAGACCCTAAGGCGTTTAACAGAAATTATGGTTTCTTTTCATCAACAGTGCTACAAGCCTTACTGCCACCAGCACGAATGACTGTAGCTCACAAACCCTGTACTCCTTCTTCAAGTTAAGCCCTCAAGAATACTCAAAGCTAAACAGTGGAATTCCAACACTGATGTGGGCTTTTTGCTCTCATTTTAAAATGCGTTATGTAAGGGGGAGAATCCTTATCTGGAACTACAGGTTTGAACACACCATAAGTCTTAAATTAGACCTTTCTTTGAAGCTTACTTACAGAAAGGTAGATGGGAACACAGATAGAGCTGAAAGTCAGACTCTGGTGCCCATGCAGCAGTGCCTTTGGTGTGAGAGGGTTAGAAAAAGATGAACAAAAACCGAAAGACTATGGACACTAAACACCTGTGTTTATTTGACGAAGAAACGTCCATTGCTGAGAACATTTCCTTGAAATTTATTCCCTGGAATTATGTTCATATGAGAAGTGAGGTTAACTCTTCCTGGGAGGAGAATATTTCCCCTCATGAGAGAAATTAACTATTTTAATCACAGTGCTGTGGAAGGTAGAATTACAGTAAATGCTAAAGGAAAGAACTGTCCTTCGTCTGAAATTTACAATGACGTTTAGCCTTTTCTTTCCTCTAGGACAGCATATCCCTCTCTCCATATAATTCTTATGCTTACCACATTCTGTACTCACCATCTCTTTACTGGTCTGCCCTCCCTCTTACTCATTATTTGTTACAACTTTATTATATAATACTGGGCATGATTTAGAAAATATGTCCAATATATATGTGTCGAATAGATACTTTGCTGCTTTTCGTTTTTAAAATTCATTTTAATTCTTAAGATGACAACGTACTACAGAGTTTATAATGTAGAGGGACTAAATCATCCGTAACCTTACCACTCAAGCCAGCAAATATTATTTTGGGAAAGGAATACTTTTTGGAGGAAATACAAATCTAAAATTAAATATCATTTTACATCTTTAGGTAGAAAACATAAAATCATATTCAGAGTGTTCTTAAAAATATATTTCCTAAATTTAAATTTCCTTAAAAGCCATAACACTTCATCAAGATGTCTTAAGTGGGTGAAGATGATCTCATTTAGCAGATGAGGAGAAAGAAAGACAGCTTCATACAACTATTTCAATGACAAAGAATGGATTAGATTTAAAATGATCCTCTCAGTTCAGGCTCAAATAGTGGTGACATACTTTCACTGCATGGACTGGGAATAGGTTTGGAATGGTTTCTTGTATCAAAAGGTTGTACTGAAAACTGCCTTGAAAATATTTTCTAAATTGTAGGCGTGATGAAAATTCTTTGAGGAATGTGTCTTTTTTTTCTTTTAATCAGACCCCAATTTTCCAAGGTGAATATAAGAACAAAGAATATCCAAGCAACTCCTAGACTATTGAGTTGAGATTCACATCCATGTCATTTTCTCTATATTGGCAGGTGGGATCACAGGGCTCTGCTTTATGGAGGCTTTACAGAACCCTTCATGGACAGTATAGGCAAATGTAATTTGACTTTTCATTTTCTGTATAAAAATAGTGGATATTATAAAGCCAGTAGTAACCTAGGTATTTTGACACACGATATTTTTTTTTTTGCTCTTTTACTCCTCAATGAAAGCAAGATTTAATCACCAAAGTGAATTTTTAACGTAATTTGCCCGTATCATTGTGTTTACTGTAAACACAACAGTTAAATAGATTTGATTTCTACCCTCCTGGAGTTTGGTGAAGACACAGAGTTTGCGTTAGGATTCAAAATAACCCTTCCTCTTCACAGATCAGACGGTTGAGTCTCGTGTTGCCTGTTGGTGTTGGAATAGGTATGGGATATCAAACCAACACAGCATGATTAACCCAAAAAGGGTCAGAGGAGAGAAACATTTCCTTTCCTCCCTTGAGTATTTAAAAAATTTGTTCTCCACATTACTCATGCAACTGTGCTCAAAGTGAAAAAAATTATTTAGCTAATCCATTTTGGGTAGGTTAAAAGGAAGTTGAGAGTAGGTCATTAACTGGTCCGAGAAATTTTTCAGAGCTAGAGTTACTTTTCACCAGATCTCTTTTCAGAATAGTTTTTTGTCTTAATCATGCCAATACCCACACTCTGAGAAAACCACTCTATAGTCAGACAAAAGAGACTGACCACTGAAACCAATTCCTCAAACCACTGAAATCAATGAGACTTAACAAATTGGATGTCACGGATAAGTACAGGGAGGATTTTCGGATGAAGCTCAGATTTCTGGCTTGGGAACAGGATATAAAAAGTAGGTTTGATCATGAATTCCATTTTAGATGGAGTAAACTTGACATGTCTATGAGATGTTCAGTTAGAGAAGTCTATTAGGATATATTATATATGGGTCTGGAACTCAAAAATGAGGTCTAGTCCTGAAATAGATAATTGTGAGTCATCGGCATATAACCTAAATTGAAGAGTCTTTAACAGGTTAAATGCGATGGGGCCAGAAGAGACCCTTTACTTATGGTGAGGGGAGGAGGTACAGAGCTGAAGATACCACCCCATTGTGAAGGTGATCCATGACACTTCAGAGGTTGTTGCTGCAGTGGTTCTCTGGTCTTCATGCATTCATTCTCACAACCGAGGCACAGGCAGCAGACCTCTTTGAGTGGGGCAAAAATCCAAGAGAAAGTCTCCAGGAAGGCCACCCCCTTCCCTTAAAAATCACTCAAGCTTGTCAATAAATAGAGGTTCTGGTTATCATGGCATCTCAAGGGAATATCCCCCCCAGTCAGGTGTCCCTAGTCCGGGGACTGAACAGTGAAGATTATGGATAGATTGAGAAGGTAGTGAAGAACTCGCCCCTTCTATACGAATAGAGTATCTTGTACTGACCATTTACAGGGCTAAGATTATAATTAGGCCGTCTCTGTCCCAAACCTCAGTCTCAAAGTCTGCCTCTTTATTATTCTAACACTATTCTTTTAAATCTAACCCTGCTTTTAGTCTACAGGGGTATCTATTTTAAAAAAAACCCATATACCTGAGAGACGCCACACTTTAAGAACTTACTGTGAATTACCTGGATGTTATAGTGGCAAAAGTATTGAATTTAAAGTCAGAACATCTCGCTTTAGTTTTCTGTCCTACCATTTATTAGATTTAGCACTTGGATAAGTCATTTTCCTTTTCTAGGCCTCTATGTCTAAGCTTATAATAAGTGATAGGGTTACATGAGATAATCTCTAAGATTTCTGCTCTAAACATTTCTGGATGGGATTTAGTTGATAGCCAAACACATGTAAATGTTTGTTTATATACTAACTCAATTCTTCAGTTATTGATTCAGTGAACGCACTAAACACACATTAGGTGCTCCAGGGATATACAGATAAATAAGGAGCTCAGAGACTAGTGGAACTGAGATATATTTTTCCCTAGGTGAAAATGTATTTTCTCAATAACCGATTCTTCAGGTTGTAGGTCCTTTTTTTATGAGTCAGTCTTGGCATGTGGGGTTGGAGGTTGCTGGAGAGGGGGGAAAACATTTATTGTCCAAAGTGATGTCCTGAGAAACTAATCTTGAAACTGTAGATGCTGAGGGTCACAACATAACCACACTTCAGGGGACTTTTAACAAAGAGTAGTGCCAATAGATTGCAGTTAAATAGACATCCTGGTAACAGAATCATCTAAAATAGCAAGACTCTACCTCTTAAGGTAGAAGATATATACCCAAAAGGTACGAGAGAAGGCTAGCCATGTGGCTTTGGGGACTTTCAGTGGGTATGGAGCTCTGTCTAGATACATGTGTCTAATGTGTTTGGATCTGTGTAGTTGATATGATTTCACATAGTATCTGGGGCCAGTATGTACCTGCTAGAGCATTCCTACTCTTTCCCAGACTTTCTTCTCTACTGTCCCATCAAACAGAATATGAGTCAAATTTCTGTGAGTTATAAGGGCAACTTTACTTATTTTAGGAAAAGTACGATACAGGGGAGAGGAGCAAGTGCTAATAAGAGAGAGAAACGTCAGCTTTTTAAACCAGAATGATCTGACTGGGAGGTTAAGCTTGCTTGCTAGTGGCATTATTTCTCTTTTCTTATATGTCCATTTCTTGCTGTTCAAGATCCCCACCTTCTTCTTTTGGTAACAGTAGCCTTTTTTTCTTTCAGAGAACTATGCCTTCACCATTCCACGTGGTCCTGATGGCTATGCCCTCTCCAGCTTCATCCTCAGCCGGTGAGTGAGCCCATGAGTCATGTTAAGCCAGTTAGACTATATTTCCTTGGCATTTAGAAGTATCAGAGAGGAGTGACACATGCTTTGAAAACAGTTGATGCAGAGTCATCCCGATTGCAAACCCCAGTGAGAATGCCTTGTTTTGGCTATGTTGGGGCAACTTTGGATCCCACTTTCCCAGAGCCCATTCAGTCCCTCTCTTTAGTTCTCTTTTTTTTAAAATAAATTTATTTATTTGTTTTATTTTTGGCTGCGTTGGGTCTTCGTTGCTGCCCACGGGCTTTTTCTAGCTGCGGCAAGCAGGGGCTACTCTTCGTTGCGGTGCTCGAGCTTCTCACTGCGGTGGCTTCTCCTGTTGTGGAGCACGGGTTCTAGGTGCACAGGCTTCAGTAGTTGTGACATGCGGGCTCAGCAGCTGTGGCTTACAGGCTCTAGAGCGCAGGCTCAGTAGTTGTGGCGCATGGGTTTAGTTGCTCCATGGCATGTGGAATCTTCCTGCACCAGGGCTTGAACCTGTGTCCCCTGCATTGGCAGGCAGATTCTTAACCACTGCACCACCAGGGAAGCCCTCTTCAGTTCTCTTATCTGCCCAGTATTCTGTCAACAAATTCCTCATTTGCTTATGCTAGACAGTCTAGGTTTCTCATACTCACATTGTTATGGACTGAATGTTTCTGTCCTCTCAAAATTCATATGTTAAAATTCTAACCTTCAGTGGGATGGTACTGTGAGGTGGGGCCTTTGGGAGGTGATTTGGTCATGAGGGTGAAACCCTCATGAATGGGATTAGTGCCCTAATAAAAGAGACCCTGGAGAGCTCTCTAGCCTCTTTCCACCCTGTGAGGATACAATGGGAAGTGTGCACATCAGAAGAAGGCTCTTATCAGAGCCCTATCATGTTGGCACCCTAATCTCAGGCTGCCAGCCTCCAGCACTGAGGAAAATATAATTCTGTTGGTAATAAGCCACCAGTCTATGGCACTTTCTTAAGTATCCCAAACTGACAGAGATACATATTAAGTAGATGAAGCCTTCTCTCTGTATTGCTCAATAAAATGAGCCCTTCCAATTCAGAGGAAGGTTAAGAAATATATTTGAAGTAGATTTGGGAGACAGAGTTAATGATCCTGGATCCTCCCCCCTTGACTATGTGTAAGGAAGAACAATGAAATTCAGATTCTTGAGGGTCTCTTTTAATTGAAACCTTATTTATGACATCTCTGTTCTGAAGAGATTGGTCCTGAAAACAGAAACCCCTCTTAACAACAGAGGGGCTTCTTTGAAGGTTTTGACAGGCCCCTGCTCATGTCCAAGAGCTACTGCAAGCAGATTGATTTCATTTGCCCCAGCCCCTCTCTCTTTTCTGCTAGCTAAAGTGGAATGTCCAGAATTTTCCCTTAGCTTCTGCTTTGGTTCTTGAACAAAGGGATTCCATTATCTTCTACTCTTTCTTCAGGCTTGTCTACAAGTCATTTGTTATATTACAGCATTTCCAGAAATTTAGCAAATTCTTGAAAAGAAAGATTTAATCTTCTCAGCAGAAGCTGGAGAAGATTTATGTACGCCTATTCTTAACATGTCAAAATGTGGCTTGGCTGCTAAATTTACTGGGACCGCCTACACAGCTGAGGATTCCTGTGACTCTGCTGGAAATAATGGCTTTAGGAGGTAATCAAACAGCATTAGAGAAAAATATTTGAGAGAAAACAGATTTTTAGGTTGCAGAAGGATTTCTCATTTTATAAAAGAACATTACATTTTTAGGAGCTCATTAAGTTGTTTTCCCCTATGTTTGACCCCAAATTAGAGTTTGGATTTCTTAATTTTCTCTTCTGAAATTGTCTGCAAGGTATTGGGAAACTTGAGTTTCCAAGTCTTCAAATCCACAGCAAATGAAAGCACTAATTCTTAAGTATTATTATGGAATAAATTGAATTTTGTTAGGCTGCCTTTTGTAATCCTTATTTTTTTCTGTGCTTAATCATTATAGGTAATTTAAAAATAAATACTTCTGCAAGTGAACCAATAGAAATATTTCACTGTCATTGAACAGAAAGCTAAAAGCCTAATTACTATAGGTATTGAATATTCTTCTGTAGTAGTAATTTCTTCACTCTTTCAATATCTTAATTTTCTTTATTTAACATCCACAGTTTCTCCCTTTATATATTGGGTTTTTGGGGTTTTTTTTTTTCTCCATTTCGCGGAAGAAAATGGTACTCTGTTATACAAATGTGCTCCCTCTTTCCTTTGAAACTGTATTCAGTCAGTCCCCACAGAAAGAATAGGTAACGAAATTCTATCTCTCAAGTGTGTGTAGACATATCAATCACTTTAAGTGGAAACAATCATTCCTCTGCCATTTGGAGCCAACATCTTTGAACACAGAAGCAGTACTGTTGCTTTCTGTTACTAAAAATAGTTTTTCCATATAATGCTTAGGTTTACATTCCATCCACATGCGGCAGAGGTCAAGAAAAGCAGATTTCCTGATAACATTTGATTTGAGCAAAGGGAGTGATAAAAGGTGCATTCTGTAATCTGGGTTTAGAGCCGACTGAAGATGTGGAGTTCGGTGGAGGTAGTCCTGTGCTGTTTCCCTCCCACCAGTCCCAGATCGCTGCCCAGGCTTGGTCAGGAAGTACAAAGAGTTGTAACTCTTTTCCGTGCCTTTGACACCCAGACCTCCCTACTCTAACGTCCCCTTCACAATCCAGCATTTTTTTTTCTCCCTCCTACATAAGCAAAAAGATTTCAGATTTGTGCTGCCACCTTTTTTCTTAAGAATCATCATACATGTTAAGCTTTTGTCTTGGTTTCAGTATTTTAGGAAGCTGACACCAGAGGATAAGGCATTCGACCTCTTTTATTGCAACTGTTCCCATCCTTCACGCCTGCTCTACCTACCGTAGACGTTAAAACCCACGCGTGTTTAAAATGCTGCTGGCTAAAAGCATGGTGCTGATGATGAACGGGCGAAATATCGTGTTAGCACAGACCCTGTGGTTACTGTGAGGTGCTGCCGTCTCTACCCAGGGCACTGTTGCTGTGAAGCAACGAGGCTGTCGCTCCCAATCCCCAGATACAGAGCAGTATCAATGCAGAAATATTAAAGAGAAAATTAATAATTTATTTCAAAAATTCATTTGCAGCTGCACTTCAGTGAATTAATTACTTTTTGTTTTTCTCTTTTTATTCATTCCTCTCTCTTGCTAATGATCAAGTTAGAACTAGAAAGAGGAAGTAAGTGGGGTTGGAAGAGGTGGGAGTCTGGTGCTGCCAGAGCGGAAAGCACAAAGGAGACCATGCTTTAATGTGGGTGCCCTAAGGGACCTGACAAGTGAATAGAGATAGGTTAAACTTAATCCTATCTTCTCTACCCCAAAAGCAATAGGAAACCATTTTACCATGTTATAGATTCTACTTAGTATTTTAGAAGAGGGGACAATTAAAATCCAGCAAGCCAAAGTCCCAAGTTATTAAGAAGATTAATCTGTTGTTTATCACTACATCTTCTATGCAATTCACTTCCCTGTATGCTCATTAAAATAGTATAGCCACACAGGCAAAGCGATTGTATAATAGTGCTTAAGTGTTAATGGAGCTTGTGTACTGACTTCCAGAAGGGTTAGGGTAGGCCCAGCCAGTTTTACATAACACTGGCTTATCACAACTTGCCAGACGACGCTAAGGTAATGTATGGCAAGGTTCAGATTCATAGCCATTTTAGTCATTTTCTAAACTAGAATAGAAAAATCAATCAGAGAAATTGTATTTGCCAAATCCCAGACTGAGGCAAAGCAGATACTTTCTCCCATGTTTAAAAC